>NW_026067971.1:2608102-2620202 GCF_014885135.2 Alexandromys fortis | reverse complement strand
TGACTTGATCATGGTGGATGATGGGTTCTGATGTGTTCTTGGATTCGATTTTTATTGAGTATTTTTACATCAATGTTCATGAGTGAGATTGGTCTGTAATTCTCTTTCTTAGTAATGTCTTTCTGTAGTTTGGGTATCAGAGTAATTGTAGCCTCATAGAAAGAATTTGGCCATGTTTCTTCTGTTTCTATTGTGTGGAATAATTTGAGGAGTATTGGTATTAGTTCTTCTTTGAAAATCTTGTAGAATTCTGAAATGAAACCATCTGGTCCTGGGCTTTTTTTGGTTGGGAGACCTTTGATGACTGTTTCTATTTCCTCAGCAATTACTGGTCTGTTTGATTTGCTTATCTGGTCTTGATTTAATTTTGGTAAGTGATATTTATCCAGAAAGTTGTCCATTTCTTTTAAGTTTTCCAAATTTGTGGAATAACAAGTTTTTGAAATATGACCTGATGATTCTCTGTATTTCCTCCGTGTCTATTGTTATATCCCCCTTTTCATTTCTGGTTTTGTTAATTTGGATATTATCTCTCTGTTTTTTGGTTAGTTTGGATAAAGATTTGTCTGTTTTGTTGATTTTCTCAAAGAACGGAGAACCAACTCTTTGTCTCATTAATTCTTTGAGTTGTTTTCTTTGTTTCTATTTTGTTGATTTCAGCTCTCAATTTGATTATTTCCTGCCATCTAGTTCTCTTACTTGAGTTTGCTTCTTTTTGTTCTGAAGTTTTCAAATGTTCTGTTAATTCACTAGTGTGGGATTTTCCAGCTTATTTATGTAGGCATTTAGTGCTATGAACTTTCCTCTTAACACTTCTTTCATTGTGTCCCATAAATTTGGGTATGTTGTGTGGTCATTTTCATTGAATTTTAGGAAATCTTTAATTTCTCCCTTTATTTCTTCCTTGACTCATTGATGATTCAGGTGAGCATTGTTTAATTTCCATGTGTTTGTGAGTTTTCTGGAATTAGTATTGCTGTTGACTTCTAGTTTTGAACCATGGTGACTTGATAAGGTACATTGGGTTATTCCATTTTTTTTTTTATTTGTTGAGGTTTGTTTTGTTACCAAGTATGTGGTCAATTTTTGAGAAGGTTCCATGAGGTGCTGAGAAGAAGGTATATTCTTTTCTGTTTGGATGGAATATTCTGTAGATGTCTGTTTGAGTCATAACATCTGTTAGTTCTCTTATTTCTCTGTTCATTTTTTTGTCTGACTGATCTATCCAGTGGTGAGAGGGGAGTGTTGAAGTCTCCCACTATTAGTGTGTGGAGTTTGATGTATGATTTAAGCTTTAGAAGTGTTTCTTTCACATATGAGGGTGCTCTTGTATTTGGGGCATAAATGTTCAGTACTGAAATTTCCTCTTGATGGATTTTTCCTGTGACTAATATGAAATGACCTTTTTTGTCTTTCTTGACTGATTTTAGCTTGAAGTCTATTTTGTTGGATATTAGGATAGCTACAGCCGCTTGTTTCTTAGGTCCATTTGATTGGTATACTTTTTCCCAACCCATTACTCTGAGACGATGTCTGTTTTTGAGGTTGAGATGTGTTTCTTGTATGCATAAAAAGGATGGATTCTGTTTTCGTATCCAATCTGTTAGCCTGTGACTTTTTATAGGTGAGTTGAGTCCATTTACATTAAGGTACATTAATGACCAGTGGTTGCTGTCTCCTGTTAATCTAGTTTACATTTCAACATAGACTTGTAACCGTGTGCTTCTGCTGTGTCTGAGCTGCTTCCTACTTCACCTTAAACCGCAAGCTCACATGCGGCTTGTAGCACCCACGTTTTACCCTTTGTTCTTGGAGTGTAAGAAAAACCTGTTTGTTTGTTTGTTTGTTTTTCTAGAAAAATCAAAAAGTGGACGCACCTGAGGACCTGCAGGTCCTAGATGAAGCTGCTGGTTTTTTTTTTTTTTTTCCTCATACGATGAAGAGTAACTTAGCAAAGCTGTTTGAAGTTTTTAGCCAAGCTTCTGGGAGCAGCTGGTGACTGCTCACGTGTATTTAAAGGGTTCGCTTGGTCTGTGTGCTTCTGTAGCTTAAATAATGAAAATCCTTTAGAAGGATCTGGGGGAGTGTAAAGTGATTTCCAGGCATTAACACGGGTTGGATCAAGGAGTGCTGTGCAGATTAGGGGCATTATCCTGCTGATGCCTAAACGCCCTCCTCTTGGCAGGACAGACACTTTTTCCTTGTTGGAAAAAAATTAGGATTTCTGACGGAAAGCCTATTAAGCACAATCTTCGTAATAAAATAAATCTGTTCATATTTCCCCTTAATATAATTCTGAACATAATTATCCTCCCATTGTGTATTTTGCATATTTCTCTAATTTTCTGCCTTATAATTCTGTTCTTCAGTTGATCTTGGTGGCACAGGCCTATAATCTCAGCTCTTAGGAGGTTCAGACCGGGGGCTTGTCATGAGTTTACTGTGAGGCAGAGCTACGTTGATCACACTATAATAGCAAGGCCCTGTATCCCAAAACCAAACCATGTAAAGACTTTTCCTGAACATCCGTTGGGGAAATTGATTGTATCCATGTCTGTCCCTGTCCCTCTGCGTCTGTTTGTGTGCGAAAGAGAGAATGGATATATGTAGATAGATAGATAGATAGATAGATAGATAGATAGATAGATAGATGATAGATAGATATCATGTCTCTTACATTCTTAAGGATTTATATTACTTTTTTACTTGATTAAACAATTTTTAAAGTTGTATAAAGGAATGAAGCTTCATGATTGAGGAAAGGACCACAAGGCTGTGAGGAAAGATGTCACAGATGAAAGAAACTCAGACCCAGGGGTTTAAGAGCTTTAACCTCTCCTGGTGCTCTGTGGGTTCCTGCTCTTACTCCATTGCTTTCTCAGCATGAAGTATTGTGTTTGGTTTCTGTCAGGCCCCCTTGCCCAGGCCTCTGGGTGCTGGGGCAAGAGTTATATACTGCTGTTGTAGCCTTATTTTTAACATAACTAAATGAAAATCTATTAATTTATCTCTAAGAAAATTTTCAGATTCTGACCATCCCTTCATGTTAAATAAACATTCAGCTCACAATTTCCAAGAATTGTTTATGATAAATGGTAAATTAGTGGTAAGCCCATGATCAGAACACGAGCAGAGCTCAAAGACTGGAGTTGATTCCCCTCCAGCCTTATTTTGCCCACTGTGGTAATATGAGTGATTCATTGTCTCCTAGTGGAATTCATTAGAGAAACCAGCTACATTTGCAGTAGCAGCAAAAGGGATGTAATTCATAGAACCACACCTAAATAAAAGACTTCTGCACTGAAACCATTAAACCCCAACTGGAGGAAGAGCAGACAAGGTGAAAGCAGATTCTGTGTTCATGGATTAGTTGAATTAATGTAAAAATTCACATGCCTGTAGAATCAGTTCAGCCCCTATCCAAATTTAAATGGCCCTCTTTACAAAACTACAAATGAATAAACAACCCAAATAAACAGTATCAATGCCAAGTGAGGGTGACGGCACACACTAGAGTCTAATTCAGGCAGGAAGTTGGAGGCTAATCCTCAATGTGACAGGATCTGTTCTTGTTTGAAGTAAAAACAAAACAAAAATCTTAAGATTCCCATGACCCTAGAGATAGTCACAATTTATAGCAGTCTTGAAGAAGAAAAAAGAGCAAAACCGGAGGCTTCATTCTTCCTGTTTCCAAGTCTGTAGTCACTTTAACTGTTAGATCAGTGGAACAGAGCAAGATAGAGAGAAGTAAGTCCATGGATTTATAAGTGAACTCTCCAGCTAATGTATCCAGAACAGAAGACAATGGACAAAGGCAAGCCCTGTAGTAAATGGTGTGGGGGGACTGGGTACCTGTCTTAGGGTAGAAGTCAGGGTAAGAACTCAAACTGGCAGGAACCTGGAGGCAGGAGCTGATGCAGAGGCCATGGAGGGGAGCTGCTTCCTGACTTGTTTCTCATGGCTTGTTCTGCCTTCTTCCTTATATAATCTAGGACCAGCAGCCCTGTGATGACAACACCCACCATGGCCTGGGCTCTCCCCATTGGCCACTAATTGAGAAAATGCCTCACAGCTGGATCTCACTGAGGCATTTTCTCAACTGAGGTTCCTTCCTCTCTGATGACTCTAGCTTGTGTCAAGTTGACACACAAACCCAGCCAGTGCAGCACCCACATGCAGAAAACTGAGATGATATTCTTACTTTATAGGGTATGTAAGAACCAAGTCAAAATAGCTCAGTCTGGAAACCAGAGGCTACTAGAGAAAAGCAAGTGAAAGCTTCTTGCTATTGGTTTAAGCAATATATTGTTGGGCTTGACACTAAAAGTATAGCCAACAAGAGCAATTAGGGGAGATTGCATTAGATGTGAAACCTTTCTACACTGCAAAGGAAACGTTCAAGAGGCAACCTATAGACAGAAGGAAATACCTGCAGCACATGTATCTGTTAGAAATTAAGATCCCACAGATACAGAAAATTCCAGCAACTTAAAATAACCCATTAAAAACTGTCAATGATGTGGAAAAATACTTCTCAAAAAAAGGCATTCCAGTGAGTGAGGATATGTAAAGCATCACTGGGCACTGGGGATACACAAACCCAAACTAGGAGCTGCCTGTAGCAGTTATACGACCTGACTGTTACCTTGATGATAGATGGTGGCCAGGTAGAAAAAGACAGCCTTTGTATACCATCGGTAGGCATGTTGACTGATACAACCTTTGTACACTGTTGGCAGGCATGCACACTGATACAGCCTTTGTACACTGTTGGCATATATACTGATATAGCCTTTGTACACTGTTGGCAGGCATGCACACTGATACAGCCTTTGTTCACTGTTGGTAGGCGTGCACACTGATACAGCCTTTGTACACTGTAGGCATATATACTGATACAGCCTTTGTACACTGTTAGTAGGCATACACATACAGCCATTACAGAAAGCAGTGTAGCGGCTCCTTAAAGTGCTAGAATTAGAGTTACACATGACCCAGAATCCTCTTCTAGATACTGAAGGGAAATCCATCTCAGATACCTCTATTCCCATTCTTGCCATAGAATTTATTCACAGTCTCCAAGATGTAGAAACAACCTACATGCTTCTTGGTGTGGTTTGAATGAGAATGGCCCCCAGAGGTTCTCAGATTGGTTCTCAGATGGATAGTTAGAAAGTTAAAGAAGTATTGTTGGAGTAGGTGTCATTGGAAGTGGACTTTGAGGTTTCAAAAGCCCACGCCAGGCTCAGTCAGTCTGTCTGTCTGTCTGTCTGTCTGTCTCTCTCTCTCTCTCTCTCTCTCTCTCTCTCTCTCTCTCTCTCTTTGCCTCCATCTTATGGGTAAGATATAAGCTCTTAGCTACTGGTCCGCTGTCATCTCTGCCTGTTGCTGCCCTCCCTATCGTGGTGACCATAGACTAACACTTGCTTACTTGAAACTGTAAGCCAGCCCCAAATTAAATGCCTTCTTTTATAAGTTGGCTTGGTCCCGTTGTCCCTTTACAGAAATAGAACAGTAACTAGACAATATATAAATGGATTAAGAAGAGTGATGTGAGCGTACACCCAGTGGAATATTATTCCACCTCAGAGAGCACATAAAACTTGTCATTTGCAAACACTGTGGATGGACCTTGAGTGCATTGTTAAGTGTGAATTCAGGTGGCTTTGCAGGTGCACATACTGCATGTTGCCAGTTACATGACACACAGCACGGTCAGAGAGTGGGGTGATGGTTGTCACACCAGAGCTGGGGGTGGATGGAGGAGCTGTTGGGCATGGCTCCAGCATACTGGTCATCTAATAGTGACCATAGGGGCAGCACTGAATTGTGTAATCAGTGTTAGACATGTATGATAAGGGTTATAATCAAGGAGCTTTACCCTGGCTTGTTTGTTTACAAGACTTATTTATCGTTCTGTGTATGTGTGCACACTCCTGTGTGGTTTTATGTGCCCCACATGTGTGTAGGTGCCTACAGAGGCCAGAAGAGGGCACTGGATCCCCTGGAATTGGAGTTACAGGCAGTTGTGAGCCACCCAGTATGTGTGCTTACTGTTCACTTCCAATTCTATTTCTGATTTAGAGATTTTCAGGACTGTAAAATACTACCACATTAGTAGGCTTCTTGAATATAGTTGCTGAAATCTTTTTATTAACATTTGGCAGATTTGAGTTGTATTTTCCAAAAATGAATATATTGGACAGCATTTGAACTGGGCTCATTTTTGTTACGTTGTAGTTAAATGTTTTTGGCCTTTTGTATGTTCAGGTACTCTTTACCACAATGAGGCTCTTGAGAATATACGATTATGGTAGTCACTTCACCCACCTAGCATTGCCAGAGATAGAACTCTAGATAGCATGGCTACCCCTCATCTAGGAAGTGCCCCTCATCTGAGAGACACCCCTCATCTGGGAGGTGCCCCTCTATCTAGGAGGTGCCTCTCATCTCGGAGGTGCTCTTCAGACCCTCCTGTCTTAGGGGAGATGGAGTGTGCAGTTGGAAGCCTGTACACATTCCCCAAGGGCAGCATACTTCTGGTCAGATCCTCGTTCTCAAAGGTCTAAGTCGTTGACCTGTGGTAGGTGAGACCCCTGCTTAGACATGGCCTTTCATTTCTTGAGGGGTAGCATGCTAGTTCATGTGACCTCATAGTGAAAATCAAAGCAGGCCATGGCTACTTTATAACAGACTGAGAAAACAAACTGCATTTCATTCAGATTGGCCTTATCCTAATGTTCTCCCAGCCTTCCTGGTTCCTTTGTTAGATTTCCTGTTTTTGTGTCTGAGATTGGCTAATTCCTGGCACAATCAGAAGTAACCGAACAGCTGTTGGTGCTTTCTAAACCTGTGATTGATTCCTTGTGTACTTGAACCCGTTGAGTAGTTCACTGATTGCAGATACAGTGGGGGGGATGCGCGCTCCATAACCGCACATGCGCACTCATGCATCCTTAACACGTGCGGCCCCGCCCAGTAGCCTTCCTTCCCACGCTTAGTCCATTGGCTTCTCTGCTACTTCTCTTAGAAAATGTCCATCACTGTAACGAACTAACAAGACGTCACAAAAGTTTCCAACCACAGTTCAAGAAAGTTGTCTTTAGTTCTATGATCAGTCTTTCTATATTTAAACACTTAAGAGATATGATTCCATCTAATTTATATATTTTCAGACTAACAAGTTGTTCATCACATGCTCAAAATCCTTCATGTCCAAGCATTTTTAAATTAAAACTAGAAAATTTGTGGAGTTCACTTCTTTTGAGCTTTATTTTAGATGTTTTGAGTTTGGGGGTCACTGATTTTTCATATATACTTGACTGTTAAGCCTCATAGCAGTAAGGTTTGTGATCCCCTTCTTACAGTTTGAACTTGATGCTAACTGAATGGCAGGCAGTTTTGACTTGCCCCATCATATCCTATATACATTGGGAACCAGTAGGAGGTTGAGGTTGCCGGTCCATAAAGCTGTTCTGGGAGGTTTATCAGCCGTAGCTCTGCATTTAAAGCAGTCAGACAGATGCTGACTGCCCGTGTCTTGACATGTTCCTACAGAAACAGAAGTGTGCTTCACCCCCCAGCCAAGATGAACATGGTGAAGAGGATCATGGGGCGGCCTCGGCAGGAGGAGTGCAGTCCGCAGGACAACGCCTTGGGCCTGATGCACCTCCGCCGCCTTTTCAGCGAGCTGTGCCATCCTCCAAGGCACATGACCCAGAAAGAGCAGGAAGAAAAGCTGTACATGATGCTGCCCGTGTTCAACAGGGTGAGTCCAGCTGGCCGAACACGGTCCTTCCAGGACTGCTGGTGCCGTGGAAATCTTAATGTTGGCAGAAAGTCACGGATAGATGACAGCATGTGTCTTGTTTCATTTTTTAATTTTCTGTAAGCCAGGTGAGCACACTTGTAGTCACAACACCTGCCCAGCGGTGGCACCACCCACAGTGGGCTGGGCCCTCCCATATCAGACTTGTTCAGCAACCACTCCATGGAGACAGCTCCTCAGTTGAGGGTTCCTCTTTCTAGATGACCATAGTTTGTATCAAGCAGGCAAAAATCAGCCAGCACATAGGGATAGTTAGTTTGGTACGTTTACTGAAGTTTGCTGGTTTTGAAGATTACAAAGACTCAGTCTTGCTCATAAAAAAAAAAAGAAAAAAAAAACTCATGAAGGGAGAAATTTTTAAATTTTCAAAGATAGTATACAATTAGATCAAAGGAGGAGAGAGGGTAGTGTGGAATTACAGGTGGGTGAGTAAGCACTGGGCGGGAGAAGGCCACTGAGCTCATCTGGAAGACAGATTTTGCTGGGTGAATAGGGTCTGCTAGTGTTGGCTAAGGTCTTGCTCGGTGACCTTAGATTCCTGCTCTCATTGGCGTAAAGGTCCTTTGTGGGTCTGAAGTGACCTGAGTATGGAACTGAGGAGAGCTGACCTTTTCAGGATAGCAATGTGACGAGGAAGGAGCAAGAATCATGCAGGAGGAGACAGTGGCGTGAACACAAGGAGAGACAGGACAGTGGTGAAAACAGCCATCTTTAAAATGGGAGCTGCAATTGGCTATGATTCAAGCCCTGTTCAGAAAGTCGTTGGTTATATTGGAACCAGTTGTAGAGTGTGCTTGCTGTTTTCCTGCTTCATAGTTGGCTTAAAAAGAAAATTATGGCTATGGTTAGCTCAACATGATTCTTTCAGACTATGAACATTTCCAGGGAGCAACAATGTCTAAAACAGCTGCAAGAATGGCTCTCAGCTTTTAGTGCAGTTCCTTGGGTTGGAACTCAGAGCCTTCTAGTGGTCTACCCTGAGCTACCTGTCCAGTTCACACTCAGCTCTCAGTGTGAACTCTTAAGTGATACCTGGCATATGTCTGTGTCATCTCCCCCCCCCAACACAAGCACATACACACACACACACACATACATACAGACATATACTGACACATACAGAGGCACACACATATATAGACACACTGAAACACACATACAGACACACACAGAGACATATAAGCACAAATACATACAGATACACACATGTACACACACTGACATACTTCAACAGTTCAGCTTCTGTAGTCACTGAATTGAATATTAGTCCATGAGTCTTAAAAGTATTTGCATTTTGTGCTTGCTTGCTTGCTTGTTTTCAAAGTGGATCCGAGACAGATTATTTTCTATTTATACTTTTTGGTTTAATTTTCTTATGTCTGTGTTATTGTAAAGAAGTACCTACCATTACCTAGCTATTAAATTTTTTACATTGAAAGCTTTTAATTAGCTGATTAGAAGTGCTAGTACATACAGTCCCTTCTTTATAATGAATAGTTTGACCTTCAGAAGTTTAGTATTCCCTCCTTCCTTCTCTCTCTCTCTCTCTCTCTCTCTCTCTCTCTCTCTCTCTCTCTGTCCCCCCCCCATATGTGGGCTCTGCACTGAGCTATATATATCCTCATCCTTGGTTCAGTACCCACCCACCCACCTCTGTTGCGCATCCTCCTCTATCCTGCCTACCAGCTCCTAAATAACCACACAGAGACTTCTTATTAATGGTGAAAGCTTGGCCAATAGCTTAGGCTTGTTTCTAACTAGCTGTTATACCTCAAACCATTTCCATTAATTTACTTGCTGTGATGTGGCTCATGGCTCATTACCTACATGTTATGCTTCCTCCGAGTAGCAACTCTGCCTTCTTCCCAGCATTCTCTCTGACTCTAAATCCTGCCTAGCTATTGACTATTCACATCTTTATCAAAACAATCAGCATTACATAGCTTTACATAGTGTAAAGGAATATTCCACAACAACCCCATGTATGTGTGCCTATGTAGTTGTAAAACTTCCCGTGTGGGCTCTACTGGCCTACATACTCACCCTGGCTGTGGATTTGGAAGGGCAGGCTCCTTACATGCTTGGGCAAGTGCTCTACCACAGAGGAGTTACGCTTACCTTCCTAGGAAATTCCCAAGTAGTGAAAAGATTGGATGTTATTTCTATACCATTATGACCAGTTAAAATATGTACAAATTATACTCATTGTGTGAACGCTAACAAACAAAAATTACCATTTCCATCAAATCTACAAATTGAGAGTTGTTTAATGTTTGTCCATGTGCATGAGTGTTCTCCACTAGCAGGAAGTATTGTTGTTGGATAAATGGCTCAGTATGGCATCATGGCCAACAAGACTTCGGGAGCCATGGGTTGTGTTGGCTTGTGCTGAGTGCAGTCTTGAAATGCCGCCCTTGAGCTCCATCATAGTCCTGCAGGGCAGCTGCTGCTGTCCTGTCTCAGACCTCAAGATCACAGAAAGTCTGAGAACAGGGGAATAAACTTACTTGGCAATGTAAAAAATAATCTTTATGTCCAAGAACAAAATCTCACAGAGGAAACACTGGGGATTAAGTTTTGCAAAATGAATAGGTTTTCATTGTCTGAAATTCCATAAGATGGCACTATTAATTATCATAGTATATCTTCCTCTTATTTTGAAATTAATATTTATGAACTTGATCCTTAAGAAATTCCACTTGCTTTTAAAATTATTTTCAGTTTATATTTGAGAAGTATCCAAGTTGAAGACGGTGTCTAAATCCCTCAAGTGACCTTTGCTTTAAAATTGTTGGCATTAGACAGGGGCACACACATTTAGATCCAGGTAAGAGAAAGACCAAAATTCAAACAGATGTTCTTTTTGTTGCATTTTATATCCATAGCAACTCATTTAAGAACTAATAGGGGTCAGTATTTAACAATTTTAGATGGTGACATATTTAAGAAACAAGATCTTGTGTATGTCCTAATTTCTTTTATTAGTCATATCTGTTTTTATTTAATGATATCATTCATTAATAATAATAACAAGCTGGGCTCCTACTTTATAAACACTGTTAAATAGCACCATTAGTTTCTTTTCTCTGAATAGGCCAAAAGTATTTAGTTCAAGTGCTAGGGAATTTTTTAGTATTTATTAGGTAGATATTAAAAACTAGCCTTTTAAGAGGGCTCAGGGACTAGCATCCCCCTCACCAGTGTGAGAGCCTGGCTTTGATTCACAACACTGCTAACATTAGAAGATGATTAACTCATAAAAATAACCCTTGGGATACCAAGTCACCCATTGTCTGGGTTTCTGTCCTCCCATCAGGTCCCACAGCTGTTTAGCCCCAAAGAAATCACACAGAGCTTTACATTAATCATAAACTGAATGGCTCATTAGCTCAGGCTTCTTATTAACTCTTATAACTTATATTAGCCCATTATTCTTATCTATGTTAGCCACATGGCTCGGTACCCTTTTCAGTGACGTAGTCAGTAACCTCTCGTAGGACGACAGTATGCAGCATTACAGGAAGCTGCTCTGACAAAGATTAGTAGAGAAAATATCCTGGATGCCTCTGGGGATCAGACTGACCCCATATTCAGTCCTGTGCTCTTATCTTGGCATAGGTTAGCTTCACTGACCCTTAATTCTCTCAACTGTAAAGGGGGATGCTACCAGCACCTGCTCTGTAAAAGTTTATTGGGACGTTAATGACATGTTAAACATTTGAACAGTGCTAGAAACAGTGTAAATCCTTGCTTCTAAGTCTAGTTAATTATTGAATGTGTTTCAAGGTGCTTTGTTCCTTAGAGTTATTGTCCTACTCCCAGTCTGGGTCACTAATGTCACAAGTTTATCATACAACCATTCTTTCCTGAGCTGAATGTGCTAAGTCTCTCTCTTTATAGGAGGGGAATTCTAGGTGAACTTTTCTGTCCCACCAGCTGCTTCCCAAATAACCACACGGAGACTTATTAATTGTTAATGCTTGTCTCCAGCCAGCTCTTACAATTTAAATCAGCCCATTTCTATTCATCTGTGTGCTGCCCCGAGTCTCATTTGCCTCATCTATAAACTTCCCATGTTGTTTCTTGAGGGTCTGGCTTGAGAGTCTCCTGACTCCCTCACTCTGCCCTTCTCCCAGTAATCCTGCCTAGCCATCTGCCAATGAGCTTTTTAGTAACAATGAGAGTAACACATCTTCACAGTGTAGAAAAGGATCACTCCACAGTAGGGAATCGTGGAGGGAGGGAGGGAGGGAGGGAGGGAGGGAGGGAGGG
>NW_026067971.1:2602279-2607722 GCF_014885135.2 Alexandromys fortis | reverse complement strand
CAAAACAAAACAAAAAACCCAAAGAGCACGCTTTCTTCTGCGCGCCCTTGTCTGCTCAGTTTTCCCAGACTGAGATCAGTTGCTGTGCTCCTCCTTCTTGCCTTGGTCCAGGCTGCCAGGCCTCTTCACCCTCTTCACCATGATGTCATTTGCACAGTGTCGTCCTTAGGGTCTGTGTCACCTCCTCAGGTTGCCTTGCAGAAGTCTTCCTCCACACTAGACACTCCATTCCTCATAGCACATAGCTATCTTCATTTTCAAGATTTTGTTTGTTTGTCTAAAACAGGCTCTCACCGCGTAGCCCTGGCTGTCCTGCAACTCACTGTGCAGACCAGATTCACCTCAATCTCAAAGCATCATTTGCCTCTGTCTCCCAAGCATTGGGATTAATGGTGTGTGCTAACATGCCTGCTATTCTTTTTAATTATGTGTATATATGCATGACACCCCCCCCTGTGCTGGAGTTGTAGGTGAAGTGAGTGTCCTGTCATGGGTGCTAGGAATAGAACTTGGGTCCTCTGTAGGCGCAGCAAGTGCTCTTACTTCATTGAACCATCTCTCTAGCTTCTTAATTTTAATTTCAATATTTTTATTTCTATTTATTTTTAGTGCTGGAGATAGAACCCAGGGACTCATATTCTAACTGCATTCCCTACCACTAAGCTGAACCCCTAATTTTAATAGTCAATGTTTTGCTTTCTGAAACAGGAGCTCTCTGGAGTTCTGAGCTCTGAGGCTATGGGATTATAGATATAAATCATAAAACTATAAATTTTAAAATTTATAGTCTGCTATTCTTGTGTGTGTGTATATGTATGTGTGTGTGAGTGTAATTGTGTGTGTGTCTGTGTGTGTGTTATTAGGGAGTGAACTGAGTCATTAGAACTTTAAGCTAATTTCCTTAGCATTTGTCATCTGAGTTAGAATATGAACTTGGTGGACACTAGAATTTAGTCTTCATTTACCTGTGAGTTCCCAGCTCTTCGACCACTGCTGGGCACGCAGTAGGAATTTGGCAAGTTTTTGTGAATGAATGAATGAATGAATGAATAAAGAGCAGTGCTGTTTCATTATGCTAATATCATTTATGTAGAAGCCATGCTTGTTCATTTCAGAACATACTCCTTTTATCTTTTGAAAAGATTTTGTGATAGAAATGAAGCAATAAAATTCAAGTTTGTATAAGTTGGATGTATTTTCAGAATGTTTTCTGTGCCTTATATGAAGACTTACACTGGAAGAAGTGGCTGTTTACTTAGAAACTTTCTTCCGCTCAGATAAATAAAACACTTAATTCTTACAAGCAGAATATAGTTTGCATCAATGTAATCTGTGTCTCAGGAATATTTATAGACACCTTCATTTTAAAATTACATGTTTATCCCTGAGTAGAGGTCAAAAATTACTAGTCAGTACCTGAATTTCTATCTTTTCTTGAGTTTGTTATGGAATATTGGTCTTGCTGATATATATAGCCAAGCTACTAAAAGTTACTTGCCACTTACTTACCTTATTGAAGCCCTGTATTCATACCCACGTATCACCAAAAACTAAACAAAACAAACAAAAAACAGAGCTATGGGTCTTATTTAACGGGCGAAAGATTTAACTGAAAGTACACATTTATCAGAGAGCCATAATGGGGGGAGGGGACTGGTACAGAGTGCTGGCTGCTCTTGGAGAGGTCACAGGTTCAGTTCCCAGTCCCACCTGGCAGCAAACCACAGACTGTAATTCCAGTTCAAAGTCGTTTGGGACCATCTTCTGACCACATGGGCCCCAGGCAAACCTGTGTATGCACACAATGCATGAACAGAAATGTAAACAAAACGGTTATATGTGAATAAATTAATTTTTTAAGTTTAAAAAACTGTAGTAGGAAACAATTGAGGAATTCTTTAAAAACAATTTTTCTTTGAAAGCATAAAAATTCCTCCTGTGAACTTGACAGAACAGATTACTTCTTGACCAGAGCAACCTTTGCAGAATGGTTTGTTATTAGTTACCACTTAATTTGAAACAGTATCTTTATAAGGATATAGGAAACATCCTATACTAAAATGATATTGTGGGGGTTTCTGTATATTTTTCTAGACTCTGTGAAATAAAGTCTTATTATTGTACTGAGAAGTCCAAGTGCATACAGCATACATGTATGACTGTAAACAGAGACTGCTCATTCATTTCCCAGCTGCCCAGACCTGAATAATCACACAGAAACTATATTAATCACAACACTGTTTAACCTACTAGCTCAAGCTTCTTATTAACTAACTCTTATACTGTATTATTTTATATTCTACCACGAGCTTCATGGTTTGTTACCTCTTGCTGCTTGGGCAGTTATATGGCATCTTCTTGACTCCGCGGACTCTCTCTCTCTAGCTCTTCCAGCCTGGCTACATTCTGCTCTGCCACAGGCCAAAGCAGTTTATTTAATAACCAATAGTAATAAAACATAGTCACAGCATACAGAGGGGAATCCCACATCATATGACAGGTGCTGAGAAATCCATATGAGTACATGTATGACAGGCGCTGAAAAGTCTACATACATGCATTCATGCAACATTTATGTATGATAGACAGATACTGAGAAGTCCACGTGCACACAGCATACATGTATGGCGGATGGTGAGAAAGCCACATTGTATGTGTATGACAGATACTGAGAAGTCCACGTGCACATAGCATACATGTATGGCGGATGGTAAGAAAGCCACTTTGTATGTGTATGACAGATACTGAGAAGTCCACGTGCATACAGCATACATGTATGGCAGATGGTGAGAAAGCCACATTGTATGTGTATGACAGATACTGAGAAGTCCACGTGCACACAGCATACATGTATGGCAGATGGTGAGACCAATTGCAAATAGCATACATACATAACAAAGACTGGAACGTCTATATACATGTAGCATACATGTATGACAAATACTGAAAGTCTACATACATATAGCAAGAATGCATGGCAGATGCTGAGAGGTCCACTTTGTACATGCTGACAGATACCAAGGCGTCCACTGCATACAGCATCCATCTGTGATGCATAGGTCTTAGGGAGACTGAATGATGGACTTGGTGGAGGGTGGTTCACTAGGCTTTATCTTTTGACTCATTGAGTTTTTTGGGGGTGTTGAGTTTGCAGTTTGTGTTGCTCTGGCGTTTTATTTGCTGGTTGGTGTTTGTTTTGCTTTTGTTTTTGAGACAGCAGACACTGTGGTTCAGATCAGCTTTGCACTCTGGGCGCTTGTCTCAGCTCCTCAGCTGGGGGTACAGTTGTGTGTACCCAGTCTTCCTTTACCAGTCTCTAGGTAGTACTTGCTTATAGGACAGTGTGCATATAAACACCAACTTAGGGAACTTCCCTGCAAATGCCTAGTGCGATGTTCGTTTGGGAAAGAATGTGGGCAGATTATGTTTGCTGGCTTTATAGCAGACGTTTGAATAGTAATAATGCAGGTAGCACATTGTAAATGGGAAGTGTAGTGTTACGACAGCTTACAGGACAGGATTCCCTTTCAGCTGTAAAGAACATTTTAAAAAATTCAGCCTATCCATATGGCTACTAAAATACTACTTCTTCTCTTATGGCGGTCCATCCTGTTTCATCCCAGCTCTTCTGAGTCTACACCAGTTTTTAAGAATTATTATTATAAAGTTCATTTGTCCTAAAATTTTATGAAAGACAGTTTATTTATGAGCCTTCTATTTTTTTCCTTTATCTTTTCAGATAGCCTTATATTAAAAATGATTGTGGTTAGAATTTATTTTGAAATATCAAATAAAATGAAGGAATTCTCTGCTCAGTGTAGGTCTTGTGTCTGCGTCTTCCCATAGAGCACCTGTCTTCCCTCAGCAAACCGCCCCCTTTCATGAGTTTTCAGTTTAGGCTTCCACAGGGAATGGTTATGTTTTCTGAAGTCTCTTAGTGGTGCTTTTCAGCTTGCTTAGTTAATCATATACTCAACCCATTCATATGCATGAGAACTCATGGCCAGGTATGCTCTTTTGGTAAATGCTTCTTATTTCAGGCAAAGGGACAGGACCTCACTAAATGCTTCTCTCATTTACAGGTTTTTGGAAACGCTCCACCAAATACTATGACAGAAAAATTTTCTGACCTTCTGCAGTTCACAACGCAAGTCTCGCGACTAATGGTGACAGAGATTCGGAGGAGAGCATCAAACAAATCCACAGGTATTTACAGAGGCGTCAGGAGCAGACCTAGGGAGAGGATGGCAGCTTGGTAAACTCGCTGCTGAAATGCGGTAGGGGCTAGACTTGCTGCTGAAATGCAGTAGGGGCTACACTCGCTGCTGAAATGCAGTAGGGGCTACACTTGCTGCTGAAATGCAGTAGGGGCTACACTCGCTGCTGAAATGCAGTAGGGGCTACACTTGCTGCTGAAATGCAGTAGGGGTTAGACTCGCTGCTGAAATGTAGTAGCGGGCAGCCCGGCTGCAGGCACCTGGACCTCAGCTGCAGCCCTTCTCCACCACAGTCACTGTTGCCTGCTGCTTTGAGCATGCACTGTCTAAAAGAACAGTTCTGCTGGAAGCCGCCCTGCGGGGCCACTGGCCCCTCCAGTGCCACCCTGCCATCACCCTGCATCCTCTATACAAACCCTTCAACCGCGGCATGATGCGCAAGAGGCTATGATCTGACGTCACGTGTGCTCGTCTCCTTTCCTGCTTCCTTTTCTGTCTTTTGATCAGAGTGAGCTGCTGCTGCAGGCTGCAGCGTTGACCGTGCTTTTGTATCTCTTCTTATCGTGTTCCTCCCAGAAGGACAGTCCTTACTCAGTTTGCCTAAACTCAGCCTGGTTAAGTCACACTTCCTTGATGAAAAATGCTCATGATTTCTGCAATCAAAACATTTCTTATTTTTCCAAACCATTCTTGTGTTTCTTAGCCTCATGAATGATGCGTGCATGCATGTGTGTGTGTGTGTACATGCGTGCGCGCGTGTGTGTGTTGTACCATAAGCACCTTAAGAACTGTTGTAGTTAGTTGTTTTTTTCAGTTTGACAAAGGTACTGTCCTGTGCGGTGAGGAACCTCAGCTGAGAAATGCCCTCACCATGTGGCACTCAGCACACAGAGTTAAGGCCTTTGGGGCATTTTCTTGATTGATGATGGATGTGGGAGGGCTCTACCCCCTGGACGCAGTGCCACCTGGACCTGTACCCTCGGATGGTAAAAGAAGGCAGGTTGAATAGACCCGCATGGAGCATTCCTCCATTGTTGAAATAAGGAGCGGCGGCGGGGCTGCGTCCCCAACACCCCGGCCGCTTGGCTAGCTCATGCCCGAAATAACAACACACAAACTGTATTCATTTAAGAACTGCTTGGCCCATGAACTCTAGCCCTTACAGGCTAATTCTCGCACCTGGACTAGCCCATTTCTAATGATTGTTTGTAAGCACCCCAAGGTGC
>NW_026067971.1:2495386-2600141 GCF_014885135.2 Alexandromys fortis | reverse complement strand
GCTGCTGAAATGCAGTAGGGGCTACACTCGCTGCTGAAATGCAGTAGGGGCTACACTTGCTGCTGAAATGCAGTAGGGGTTAGACTCGCTGCTGAAATGTAGTAGCGGGCAGCCCGGCTGCAGGCACCTGGACCTCAGCTGCAGCCCTTCTCCACCACAGTCACTGTTGCCTGCTGCTTTGAGCATGCACTGTCTAAAAGAACAGTTCTGCTGGAAGCCGCCCTGCGGGGCCACTGGCCCCTCCAGTGTCACCCTGCCATCACCCTGCATCCTCTATACAAACCCTTCAACCGCGGCATGATGCGCAAGAGGCTATGATCTGACGTCACTTGTGCTCGTCTCCTTTCCTGCTTCCTTTTCTGTCTTTTGATCAGAGTGAGCTGCTGCTGCAGGCTGCAGCGTTGACCGTGCTTTTGTATCTCTTCTTATCGTGTTCCTCCCAGAAGGACAGTCCTTACTCAGTTTGCCTAAACTCAGCCTGGTTAAGTCACACTTCCTTGATGAAAAATGCTCATGATTTCTGCAATCAAAACATTTCTTATTTTTCCAAACCATTCTTGTGTTTCTTAGCCTCATGAATGATGCGTGCATGCATGTGTGTGTGTGTGTACATGCGTGCGCGCGTGTGTGTGTTGTACCATAAGCACCTTAAGAACTGTTGTAGTTAGTTGTTTTTTTCAGTTTGACAAAGGTACTGTCCTGTGCGGTGAGGAACCTCAGCTGAGAAATGCCCTCACCATGTGGCACTCAGCACACAGAGTTAAGGCCTTTGGGGCATTTTCTTGATTGATGATGGATGTGGGAGGGCTCTACCCCCTGGACGCAGTGCCACCTGGACCTGTACCCTCGGATGGTAAAAGAAGGCAGGTTGAATAGACCCGCATGGAGCATTCCTCCATTGTTGAAATAAGGAGCGGCGGTGGGGCTGCGTCCCCAACACCCCGGCCGCTTGGCTAGCTCATGCCCGAAATAACAACACACAAACTGTATTCATTTAAGAACTGCTTGGCCCATGAACTCTAGCCCTTACAGGCTAATTCTCGCACCTGGACTAGCCCATTTCTAATGATTGTTTGTAAGCACCCCAAGGTGCACTTACCAGGAAGAGTCTAGCCTCCGTCCATCCTGGTGTCTCTGCTCCAGAGAGCAGAGCTGTCCGGTCTCTCCGGGAGCAGAGCAGAGTCTGACCTCACTTCCTCTTCCGCCCAGCATCCTATTCTGTTTATTCCACCCACCTATGTTCTAATCTATGAGGCCAAGCAGTTGGTTTATTACTTAACCAATGAAATCAACAGATTGATATATGACACTCCCACATCACCTCCATGGCTTTTGCTTCAGTTGTCTGCCTTGAGTTCCTGCTCCTGCCTGACTTCCCCCAGTGATGGACTATTACCTGGAAATGTGGGATAAAATGATACCTTGGAGTTGTTATGGCAGCAAGGTTATTCTACAGGAGCCCAGGGTGAGGAGCTAGGGTCAGCTGGGACGGTCTTTTAGCATCAGCCCTCCTTCTAGCAAAAAGCCTTAGTTTGGGGCAGAAACTGGTTCCGTGAGTTCGGAGTGAGGTTGTCTTGTTGAGTTATACTCTTGTTGACTTGTGTCTTCATTAAAGAAGGATTTCCTGGAAAATTATTCAGACTCTGCTTAAAAAACATGATATCTGTTGGCATTTTGGAAGCCAGCACCAGGGAAAGGAGGAAGGCTAGGAACCTTCAGTATGTACACTTCTGCTTCATTCCTGCGTGCTGGTGGGTTTTCTGCTGTGTAGACAGCTGCCTTCTCTCCCTGAACTCAGATGGGAGAGCCAGCCCTCAGGACTTTTCTAATGCGTGTGCTCGTCCCACTGTGAGGGACCTATCCTCACATCCCGATCTCACCCTGGTTTCTTCCCAGGTGTCCCATCTGTGTATAACGTCACAGTTGGCTCGGCAGCTCAGACCACAGCAGTGGTGCTAAGCACATAATCTGAGATGTCTGTCTGAACCCAAATCCGTTACGCATATTATGCAGTCTTGGAGTAATTAGAATGTCTTTTTTTTTTCTCTTTTCGGTTTTTCAAGACAGGGTTTCTCTGTAGCGTTGATGCCTGTCGTGGAACTCACTCTGTATATCAGGCTACCCTCGAATTTACAGAGATCCGCCTGCCTCTCCCTCCTGAGTGCTGGGATTAAAGGCTTGCACCACCACTGCCTGGCAGTTAGAATGTCTTTAATTGAGGATTAAATCCATGCATGGTCGGTGGTACAATAAGTGGATTAATACTTGCATTTAAAACCAAGGTGGCTTTGATTACATTTGCACCTGAAATAAGTCTAATGAGAGGGTCAGTAAGCCTGTCTGACCACATTCCCTTCTGCGCCCAGGGTGGAATCGAACCCTCTTGTAGTGCATACTCCTGGTCTAGTTAACTACAGCAGAAGGGAGGATTTGTTGTGTGAGATCTGTGTGGCTGTAGACAGATGGCGGAAAGGGAAGTTCTGTCCCATGTTTGCTGCTGTCATTGCGCTTTCTCTCTTGAGTGACACCCGAGATTAGAGGACAGTTCCGAACTTTGCTTCCATGGGCTCCACCTTCATCCTTGTTCTGTCCTGTGAACACCTGGACTGTCTGTGGAAGGACACTTGGCTGTGTTCCAGACTTGTTTTCCTGGCTCCCTTGAAGATTTTATACCCAAGCTAATCTTCTCAATGAGATGACAGATGTCTTAAACAGAGTGTGTCTCACTGTTAATTACTGTAATAGTTATGCAAATATTTTAAGTTTTAATTCTGAAGTATTTATAACCTCAGGGGACATTGCAGGAATGATATGGAGAATCTCAGGATGCGCTTCATTGTTCTCCACTGTGACTTCTTATTATTAAGGGACTTTAAGGTATATGGTTATCGTGTTTCGTAAGTCCATATAATATTGAGATTTAACATTCTTAATCTTATTTAGAGTTTTAAAGATTTCACGTTTGCATGTTACTTTCTCACTTGTGTGCACTAATATCTTAAGTTTATTGCAAATGACTTTGCTGTATGCAAGAGGCCTCAGCTAAACCCATTATTAGTGCAGTTCCCAGTGGCACCATGCTAGTGATGGAGAGGCTGGTGACGGTCACAGTCCTCCAACAGCGCGGTGAGTGACTTGTAGGGAATCTAATTAGACAACCAGCCTTTCTTTCCAGACAGAAAAACAGTGCGTGGTGCTGTTCTCCAAGGATTTCAGAACCATAGCACCCCAGGTGATACCATCCCCAAGGTGTGCACACACGGTAGGTAAAAAGAAGCAAGAACAGAGTCCGTGAAGTCTAATACCGTCTTCTAGCTAAATTTACAGATGGCTTTTTTTTTTGAGGGCCAGGCCTATTTAGGTCTTTGTTTCTTCATCAGTAAAATAAATACAATAATACTGCAAGCACAGCTCATGCTGGCATCCTGAAGCACCATTGGAAATGGCACTGCTGTCAGTGGACTTCACAAAGGGAATGGTGCATTTCATGTTTGTCATGAGCACATCTCGTGCTCTGCTTGCTCTGGATGTTGACTTCTGGAACTCACTTGTAGTTCTTCTCTGTGTGTGACAGGAACTTGCATCTGTCTTAAGGCTGTGCACATTGTGTGCCTATTTGACCTAATTTAAGCTCTACTGACCCTATGCTTCCTTTCCTCTTGATGTTTATCTTGATATGCAGTGGAAAAGTTGACATGTACATCCCATGTTGTAGCTCAAGAGATGAGTTAACTAAAATGTGTCTTCATTAACTCTAGAACCCTTAACTCATCATTCAACTTACGTTTGTTAAATGTTATCGAAATTAAAAGATCCTGTCACAATGTTTGTGACCAGAAGTAAGGAGTTTGGTCTTGCACTGAGCCACAGCCTCAGCCCAGACAACCCTTTTAAATGATGAAGAATTAATGTTCACTGTCAGACAGAATATATAAAAAACACACCATTGCCAGAGGGATCAAAGCAGAAGAATAAGGTGAGGGGGGCTAGTCTGGACTGCATGAGAACATGTCTCAAAAACAAACAAACAAACAAAAACAAAACAGGGCCAACAAGATGGCTTGATTAGTAAGAGCCTAATGACATAATTCAGTGCGTGGAGACTGTGGTGGAAGGAGAACCAGCTTCCCAGAGTTGTCCTCTAGCTCCCTGTTCCTGCTGTGTAAGCCCTTGCACACGGGCACATACACATATCATAGCCATAATGATGGAAATAATAATTAAAAAACAAAACAAACTGCATACCCTTTCAAGTATAAATGCTTATCATTGTACAGATAAATATAAACCAAAAGTATTAATAGTTAAAAATCAAAAGTGCGGTTTTTTTGTTTTAGTTTAGCATGCTGTATTGAAATCTGGCAGTCTTGAATAACAGCGGAAAAACCTATTTGACCACTTTTCTAAATTAATAGTGAGCATCCCAGATGAATTCCCAGTCTGTGCTTGTCTCTCGACTTTGGTCCTCTCTGCCAGGAAAATGACAATGCTTTGAGTTTTAAAGTTGATTTAGTTCTTTAGAAATCTTTTTTCTCCTCTATGAGTAAGATAGGAGACACTAACCAGATCTTTCCGTGAGCAGTGTTGTTATCAGGTATTATGTCAGTGTATTGGGTTGCTAGATGCCATCAGTATGAAGAGTACAAGTCCTTCCCTAGAGCCGCAGCAGATGAGACTGGGGATGCACAGTTTAACATGAAAGTTGCCCCATCGTGAAGACGACTGGTCTGCTCTGGCCGAGAGTTTCGGCTGCCTGAAGATTGTCGTCTACCTTGTGTCTGTTTAACTGCTCTCGGGGAAGAGGTGTATGGTTTCTCACCTGTTTGCAAGAAACAGTTTCTGTTCATACCCGTGCTCTCAGACGCTGGTTGCTAAAGTACACTGAGTGATAGTTTTTCTTTTTTGATTTTTTTCTTCCTTTTCTGTGTAATAAGAATGTCACAAATTTGGGAGCTCCAAACATCACTCCGTGTCACTCCCCTTTCCTAAATGTTACAGAATCCCTGCTGTCCACAGTCAGTTGGTGACTCCTGTATTCTGGTCTGGCTGCCCCCTGGGCAGGTCCTTACTGATTGCACTCAGGGTCAGTGACCAGGATCACATATGGACAAGGCTTAGCACGGACTCTGTTCCTGTGGTTCTTGTTCTCTGGAGAGGGCCAGGGACTGTAACTTCATAAGCACAGGAATATGGTCACTGGGCCACCAGTAGCATCTCACACATTAGGTTTCTCTGGGCTACCGTGCTTTTCTTTGTTGTGTACACACATGTGGGACCAGAGGCCAACCTGGGGCTTGTTCTTCAGGTATTGATCACTTGCTTTTTTCTTTTTTGGACAAGGACTCCCAGTCTCTCGCTGGCCTGGATCTCACCATAGGCTGGGCTGGCTAGTGAGCCCCCAGAATCTGCCTGTCTCTGCTTCCCCAGTCCTGAGATTGCAAGCCCAGCTTTTATTCTTTTTAACTCTTTGGCAGTTTGTTACTTTAGGTATGAAGTTTAATGCTTCCCACTTCCCATTCCCTTCTCTTCCCTTTCTTCTCTCACGGAAACCCTCCCTCCAGCCAGCCGTCTCCTGCTTTCTTGCCTGCTGTTTCTGATCTGCTGAATTGAACAAGGATTCTTGCATGAGTATAGGCAGGAGCTGCTTTCTAGTGAACAGGCTGTGACGGTGTTAGTGAAGAAAATGACACCCTTATTCCAGCCACCACCACAGTCCCCAGGTTGAAGGTCCCAGCCTTATACAGGCCATGTACAGGGAACTAGAGCTGCGTTAGTTAAATCCGCGAGCCCCAGCCATGTCCAGAGGACAGCTTCACACACTCTCTTTGTTCCCGCGCATGACTTCTGGGAGTCCCTCTCGCGCCTCATGCTTGCCTAAGCGACTGCCCAGCAGACCCCTCCAGCTCACTCGCGCTCTCCCTCTCTCTTTAATATTTCTCCTTATTTTTCACAGACAAGACAGCTTAGGTTTAAATATGACTTCACTACTGGCAAATTACTTATCTATTCCATATTTAAAATTTTTACCGGAGAGGCTTATTAATAGGAAATAACTCATCCAGTTGTGTGAAAACTCAGTAAGCTAAAACACGGGCACTGCAAATGTTGCCAATACCGGAAAAACAATGATTTAATGTTTTCTGTTAAAATATCCCTTCAAGTGCAAGTGCATGAAGATGATATGTGCCCAGCACAGCGTCATATATAAGATTCGAGCTGAGCTATGTAAGCCGGCATGTGTGGCTGTGTTAACACTGAACAGTGAACCTCAGCAGCCAAGTTCTAGTCAGCTTCCTGCTTCCTCATGAAGTGCACCAGGTGCACTCTGGTGTCTTGCCCAATTCATCAGGAGTCCCTGGGAACTTCTGGCAGTTTTATTCATGCCAGATCTTAAAATTTGTAAAAACTGATAAAATTAAGTGGATGTCTAGAGATTTCTCTATTTTCGTTGCTCCCTTAAAACTTATTTATCATGATGTATTATGCATGCGCCCGTAGTACACATTAGGGGACAACTTGTGGGTGTCATTTATCTCCTTCCACAGGTGACTTGCTGATTGGATTCGGGCCATCGTGTTCCTCAGCTGGCACCTCTACCTGCTGAGCCTTCTCGCCAGTCCAAAGTCATTATCAACTAAATTGGCTTTTAGATATTCTAACTCTACCATTCTGTGGAGGATGCCCATCTGTCTTACTGTTCCTCCGTCCCCGGGCTAGCCTGTCAAGTAGTCCCTGTGGGTGTGGGTGTAATGGACGCAGGCAGTGTCTTTTATCCTCTCGCCACCATTTTTCTCTGGACTCACAGTGTCACACACAGTCTTAAAGTAGTGTTTCCTACGTCATTCCCTTGCTCACGCACAAATATTCATTAAAAGACTGCATTTTATTTTTTCATAGAGTACAAAATAATGCTATTATAAAATGTGTGCTTAGGAAATGATGCTTTCCCTGATATGTTTTATGGGTTGTTTTAAGTTTATAAGGGACTTCCCCTTGCTTACTGGCTTCCCTTTGGTTTTATAGAGGCTGCAAGTCGGGCCATTGTCCAGTTCTTGGAGATCAATCAGAGTGAAGAAGCCAGTAGAGGCTGGATGCTGCTGACAACCATCAACCTGCTGGCATCCTCTGGTCAGGTGAGCGCACAGCGATGGTGTACTGTCTTGGGGTTTCAGTGCTGTAGTAATCATTTCTGTCCTGCACGTTCTGCTTCCGTGCCTCTCATGACAGCTCCATGAGGCTGCAGTGTTTCCATTTTCGTCATGTTACACATAAGGATACCATTATGGAGCATAGTAGGCAACAGGAGGGACCACTGGTGGCCCAAGGAGCTAGCCAGCAGTGGGCATACCCAGCGTGTGTGTGACTCACATTAGAAAAATTCTGGCTTTGAACATGCACTCATGTAATATCTGCAGCTAATAAATAAATGACACAATATTTATGAGTATTTCTGATTTTTACAGGAAGTAAGGAAGACTAACATCTTGAGTTTCAGAAGGATGTTTTCACCTGATTATCTGACCTGAGACATGTTTAATGTACTCATGAGTGAGACATTTGGACACCTTAGTTTTGTATTTGACATCTTGGGATGTGAAGGGTTTTTTGGTTTCTAAATCTGGAGTATAATTACCTATTAGGAGGAAAACCAGTGTTCACTATCTGTTGTCTAAACTCAGTGGACTTAGAAAACCCCAACGTTCTTAACAATGACGCTTACTAAAGTCACCGCAGAAACAGGGGGTACCTTTAGCAACTGCAGTCTTAAAGTGCTGACTAGCCTGAGCCCTTGGTGCTTGTACTTTTCCTCGGAACAGCCTGTGTTGTCTGCCCTCACTGAAGATGCTTAGAGAACCTGCCAGACCAACTTATCCTGATTTTCAGAACTTACTGTTTACGTTTCAACCTAGAAAGTGGTGCATCTCAGACATCCCCTGAGTCCCGGGTCGGGGGGCGTCCACTCACCATAAATAACAACCTTCAGGTAGTGCTTGCATAGACCACCATGTCAGTGTCTACGGCTGCACTGGAGGACTAGCAGAATTCCCAGTTCCTTCTGCCATTAACTAGAGCTGCAAACACCTCTATACCACAGTACCCAGATTCAATTTAAAGCACCGTATCCTTATGTGCTATTTAAATATTATCGTTGAAATGAAATAATTGTTATCAATACTTCCTATGTGTTAAGTTTTAATTGAAATGTTTCTGAAAGTTACTAATACTTTTTATAAATGCTTAATTAAGATCTTTTTATGGTGAGAGGGCTGCCCTAGGGGGTAACACCTAACACGACAAAAAAAAAAAAATCACTGGGTGGAGATGAACTTAGACTCCATAAATGGCTAGCTGGCTTTTCAGCTAAGAAAAGAGCCTGCCATGGTGGTCTGCAGCCATGATCAGGAGGCTGAGACAGGAAGTTGAAAAAATGTGAGGCCAGCCTAGGCTAGCCTGTGAGTTAGGGGCAGCCTGGGCTACATCATGAAACCAAGTCTCAAAAAAAAAAAAAAAAGAAGAAGCAGCCAGTGGCGCCTCAGTCACTTAAAACGATGACAAATACAGTACCGTTTGGATGCCAAGTCGTGCCTCAAGTGCACCGGTAATAAGATGAGAATGGGAAACCACAGTGCTTTGCATAACGGGAAGGGAAAGCTAGTGAGAATGACTGGAAAATGATGCATTTAAAAAGCAAATCGCGCATTATGCCTTGAGCTGCTGTTTTTGTTTGAGAGCCGTTTTCTGCTGGCACCAGTGTGATAGCAAGATGACTGTAGTCTTGACTCAACATGCAAGAGGCAGATAAAATATAGCATAAAGTACGGTGATGAGCCACGTGTCGCTCCTCGACAGTAGAAATGCCGTAAACATTGTGAGGTTGAGGGTTAGAGGAAAGAATGGGATTTGGGAAACTCGGAGAAATGACAAAGACTTGAACTACACACTAGCTACGTGGTGGCATGTGGGGTTGAGAAGCCACAAACCAAAGCCAAGGAGGCAGCGAGTCTGCAGGGAATGGTGATGTCTACGCAGATGTGGGCCGGACCTTTAAAGCCTTGTTCTCGAAACTTCTCCTCCTCTCCACCCCCCACCCCCACCCCAGGACTGTATCTGATCGGTTCATCTCGCATGTGGCGTTCTGATTGGTTTCCCTGCTCCCTCTCCTCTGGCTGTTTATGATCTGTGCTGCTACAGGCTAATGATCTGAATTCAGTTTCTGTTCTTGTTTGTTGGTGTTTCATTGAGTGTCTGCCACCAGTTTAAAAAGAAAAGAGTCAAGCTAGAGTGTGAGGCCATTCTCGTGGATTACTGGGCGTGCACCCTCAACTGGCTCTCCACCTAAAGCAGGGTATGTCAGTAATGAGCCTCGATTGCTGTCTTTGTGAGGACCATGCAGTGTTGAGTCTGAGGTGTAAATGCCACACCCTAAGTCATCTTTATTGAAGCTTTCAAGCACCTGCCATTTTGGACTCTATAGTTCTTCAAATATGTGGTCTCACATCCCAAGTGACTTCAGGTGGTGTTTCCCCAACTTATTTAGTTATTTGTAATTATCTGTTTCATTTCAGACATTGTTGATTCTTCCCATTCATATTGGGTTGCATGTACTGCTATTGTCAGTGGAGGGTTTAGATCAGAGTTGCTTAGGGGTCTGTCAATGGTTATAGTCCTAGTCATATGGTCCTTTGAAAGGGAGGGATTCCTAGTCCTGGCCTGCAGCTTCCCATGGGCTGTCTTACATGGCCTAGTCCAGTGATTCTTGGCCTTCCTAATGATATGCCCCTTTAATAACAGTTCCTCATGCTGTGGTGATCCCTCCCCAGCACGATTAATAAAATCTCAGAGACAGAAATTGGGGTTCAACCTGAAGACCAGAAAAGCAAAGCAGCCAGCCACTCTTACTTTGACCTCAGTCTGGACTTGAGAACCTGCCTCCAGGAATCTCGGAAAGAGACTTTGTCTGAGCGCTGTCTCCTCTTGTCTTATATTCCTCTCTAGTGCTGGGATTAAAGGTGTGCACCACTAACACTTGGTTTCTATGAAACTAGTGTGTCTACTAGGATTAAAGGTGTGTGTCACCACTTCCTGGTCTGTAAGGCTGGCCAATGGGGCTTCTTTACTCTCTGATCTTCAGGCAAACTTTATTAAAATACAAATGAAATGCCACTACACCCCACTACCTACCACCGTAAAATTCTTTTCTTTGCTACTTTGTTACAGTAACACTGCTCCTGTTATGAATAATAATGTAAATATCCTGGCTTTCTAAAAGTCCTAGGCGAACCCTTGTGAAAGGGTTATTTTACATCCCAAGGAGTTGTGAGCCATATGTTGAGAACCTCTGCCCTAGATACTCAATAAATATGTCTGATGAGAAAGTAAATAAGCGAATTGAAGATATTGCCGGTCCCTACTATAGTCTAACTTTCTGCCCCACTGCACTGTGGATTTTTTGATAATTATATCATACTTCTTAGCAACACTGAAATGATTCCTAAAAGACTATTGATAATTTCGTTTTGTAAATCTCTGAAAATGATAGCAAATCACGTGTGTCTCTCAGATGTCCTTCCCACCCAAGACCATCCCGACAAAATAGAGATAAACATGGTAGTAAAACAGATGTCAGTACACTGTTTAGTGGCCGGTGAATCTATTTACTGATTGAGTCATTTATTTCTTCCGATTGGGATTGGACTCGGAGCCTCTTGTCTCCAAGGAAAGAATTCTATCCTAAGGTTTTCTCCAAGCCTTGTTCTAGTTTTTTCTTTTGAGACAGACTCTGAGTAAGTCTCTAGCCTGGCCTCAAGGTTACCTTGTTGTCCAGATAAAGTTTGACCTTGGGATCCTCCTGTCTCCACCAAACTTAACTGTTAGTGTCTGTTGTATTTTAGCTGCCGTCTTTATCCTGAACTGTATACACAGTTCTCTTCATTTGTGAGAGAGAGTCAGAGAGAGAGAGACAGAGAGGAGAGCCAGAAGAGGCCCTGGAGATTAAGTAGTTTCACCATTTGTGGTATTATGTCTTTTTCTTAAACTCCTAAGGTTTATGTTCTGTGAAACAAGCCTCTTAATAAATAAATATATTTAATAAGTTACTTACTTCACTGTAGCAAACCACTGTTAGCATTTGATTAGAGCAGATTTGCCCAAATGGCAAATTGACTGTTTCTCAGTCTGAAGCCGGTTTTTAAATCTTCCCTGCATTCAAGAGTGAGCTTGGCTCATATATGGCGCTCTAGCCCATCTTTGTGACTACGTTAGCTGTCCCAGCTCCAGTAATTCCATCTCTCTACTCACTTCGGTTGGTTTGTCTTCCAGAAAACCGTGGACTGCATGACAACGATGTCAGTGCCTTCCACCCTGGTTAAATGTCTGTATCTGTTCTTTGACCTTCCACATGTGCCTGAGGCAGGTGGAGGTGCCCAGAATGAGCTACCTCTAGCGGAGCGCCGCGGACTGCTCCAGAAAGTCTTTGTACAGGTAAGCGGGCACTCACCTTGCGGGTTGTTTCTGTGTCTGTAAGATGACTAGAGCATTTCTTACGTAGATGTTTTGTCTTCTTCTAGCGCGGGTTCTCACTGTAGGCCAGGCTGACTGCAAACCACAACCTCCTGTCTCAGCCTCCCAGGTGCTGGGATTATGGGAATGCACCCCCATATTTGCTTGCCTGTTTTCACTTTCATTGGTATTTATTATGGTGTGGCTTTTCCTCATAATTGCATTTTCTTGCAGAAGCAATATGAAAATGCATTCTGGGGATGTTTGAAGGTGTTAGTGCATTTGATTCTGCAAACAGGTCCAGTATCAATGATGTTTCTAAAATTAGATTGTTAAGGAAATAATTTCTTGCTGAGTTTGTCATATTGAGATTTGGGAAATGTCTTATAATAACAAAAAACGCCATGCAATTTTTATTTATAGATAGGATTTGCCAGGCTTATAAATATTCAACTTAGAAAATAGTGATTTATACTGGCTGCTGCCACTTCCTATTGTCTATCTACTGGCTTCTCCTGCTGGACTTCCAACTGTCTACTGCCACCTCCTCCTGTCTCCTGCCAACTCCTCTGAACTTTGGGAATTCCCTTCCCATCACTGCCACTGTTCCTTTATAGCACTGTGTTAAATGAAGGTAAAAGGCCTTTTTTAAAGCACCGTCACATACAGCACCCCATGGTCTTCTGTGGGAGAAAAACTTTTAAGCTTCAAACATTTAGAATATAGTCTGTCCATGGACCTAATATAATTTAAAAAACAAAGTAAATAAAAACAAATGACAAATACGAATTACTTGCACTTGCGTGAGGTGGCTACAGTCTTCAGGAAATGAGAACAAGAGATGTGGGAAGGAAAGCTGTAGGACAGGGTTCTAGGGAAGGTTCCAGCCTTGTAAGATTAGAACCTGTAGGTCCATTGACAGCAGTGTGTTTAGCTAACACTACAGTCTGTCACTTCCTGTGCTGAAGATTATGAATTTGATGAGGTTTTTAGAAACTTCAGTGCATAGTGCACTAACAACACCGTTGTATCTAGGTTTCTGAAGTTATGTAAGCAAGGATATAGTTTTCTTATCTACAGAGTGAAAAGTGTGTGTCTACAGGTTTTGAGTTTGAGCTGTAGTTCTCTGCTCAGCACAGACTAGATTTTACATAGCGACTTGCTGCTGTTGCTGCGAGAGCAGCGAGACTAGAGGACGGTGGGTCTGTGCTGTGGGTGTAGATGCTGGTGGCCCGTGTACCTCTCGTTGTCTTCTCTGCAAGACCTCAAGAAGGCGCTACTGCAGCAGGTTGGAGCCTGGGACACTAAGCCAGCTATAAAGTAGACTCGCATCACCAAACAAAATGCTATCTCAATAAATATTTCAGGGCCTCAGTTTGTTGAGTGCTCGTTTGTGAGATAGGAAGTCCTGGGTCTTCCTGATGGGTTCCTGATAGTATCTGTGATCCCAGCATGAAGGAAGCATAGGATAAGGTCTTCAAGATCAGCCCCTGCTTCCTGTGGAGCTCAAAGCCGTCTTGGGCTACATGGAACCCTGTCTCAAAAAAAGAAAAAAAAAAAAAGAATTTTTGAACACTTGATTAATCATATATTCTTATACTAAACTTTAGCACTTCGTTCCATGTAACTTGAACAACAGTGTTTAACCATAGAATTTTCGTTTTTCGCCAAAATAATTACATTGGCAATTGGCAGATGATCAGAACTGTAGGATTAAGTGAAGAAAAGCATCACATAGGAAATAGGAATTAAAGCTTCTGTGAGACCTTGCTGATGAGTGTAGTGGGTTAATCTTGACAGTTAAGAGTGGCAGCCCCATTTCAGTGACATCTTTTCATTTTAAAAAAAAGTTAGCTGAGACCGTAAGCAGCAAGATTCTAATCCTAGCATCTAAGCAGGCACGGGGCTCTGTTTCTTTAAGAAATTGACGCCCAGTGTTTGAAAGTGATAGATGTTGACTTAAAATAGTGCGAGGCTCTTGTTAATGTCCTGCAGTTGTTAAATGTTAAGGTGCAAAGGAACGTATAGCTTCAGACTCCCCCTTTGCATTGTGGGAGCTGACGTCATGCGTGTAACCCAGCCGTGGTGAGGACCTTGTGCGCTCCTTCGCCACAGTGTCAGTTCCTTTGTTTTCCTGCCTCACCCCAGATAGACACCATAGCTATCATTTTGTTCAGGAAAAAAACTGGGACGAGCTCATTAAATGCATCAAGCTGGAGGAAATCTCTGTGTTTGTATTCTATGACAACAGATGGTTTCCTGGGACCTCAGCAGTTGGTGCCGCTGCACGCAGGCATTCGCTGCCTGGTCCGTGTGAGCGGTTCTGCCTCTACCACGCTTGGACAAGAAGTCCTGCAGGGAAGGAGACAGCACTTCCGGCTCGGGGGACAGGGTTAAGCTAAATGATTTTCAAGAGTCACTTGGCAGTGAAGTTGAGAGCCAGTTAGTTATTTTAGGGTTCAGCAGTGAACAGGGATTTGGTTTGGATTTTATTTCCTAGTTTTTACTATTTCGGTTTGTTTTTTAGTTATGAATTAGAGAAATGGCATCTGTTCTAATTGCAGCATCACAAGTAGAATCAAACAGAGCCGACAGCATCCCCCTTATCAGCTTAGCCTTGCTGTGCTTGCTTAGGCAAGAGAAGCACACATCAGGGGGCGCTCTGCACCCAGAAGTTCCTCCAGGCCTTTTGTAGAGAAGGTGCCTATGTTTGCTAACCATGGGAGCCTTTCACCCTCTCAGCCCTCAGCCCTCTCTTCCCGTGGGTTGGCAGGTATGAACTAGGAAGCCTTTGTTAGTTAAGAAAGTTTTGGCTCTGAGTAGGACACGGAGGACCTGGCTTTGCAGGCAGGGCGCGCTATTTCCCGTGCTCTGATTCTTTAGTTCATGGAGCCGTGCTCTCCCTGGTGTTAAGGGACCCACAGTTCCTGAAGAATGTTGTTGAGCTGAAGGAATGATTCTGTGGTCTTATATCTCACAAATGTCTAGGTGAGGGGCTTCATCATGGAAAAGGTGATTGTCCCTCACGCTGAACTTGGATCAGAAGGGAGAGACTGTTGAGGGCAAAGTCTACTTGCACTATTGGGGAGCAGCCCCAGTGCAGCAAAACGCCAAGCTAGAGTGATCTTGCAGGTCACAGTTAGCTCTTCCTTCTGGAACTGACAGAGTCTTTGCTGAAAGCCAGATTTCAGGGAGTTTTTATCAATTAGATGTAATTGAACGATATTTTAAAATTATGATGATTTATACTAATTAGAGATTTCTTCCTACTTCTATATAAAATGGAAACAATTTAAAACTCACTTTAACTATCTAATATCAGTTGTACTATACTTTAAAAAAAATATCTTTCACCAGAGCAAATAAAGAACAGAAGAACTAAATAAGGAAGTTAAAATGGGCAGTTGTGGTGGCACACACCTTTAATTCCAGCACTGGGGAGGCAGAGGCAGAAGGAATCTGTGTGTATTCCAGGCCAGCCAAGGATACATAGAGAATCCCTGTTTCAACATCCCCCCCCTCAAAAAAATTTAAAAAGAAAGAGAAAATTAGAAAATTAAAGTACTAATACTGAAAAGAAGTATAGCAATGCTGTTTTATTCTGTTTCAAGCTAAATTATCCAAAGATAGAAGAAGGGGAAGTGAGGTTTTTTAAGCACAGTCTCCAGCACACACCCGATCCCTAGATATCTTTTAACGTTCCTAAGAGCAGTAGCCACCGTGATTTTACTGACTGCCCAGTACCTGCGTGGAAGTGTGGGTGAAGTTTTGGTCCCACGCCCTCTGGGTAGCACACTCTCTTGTTTCCTTTTCCATCTAGATCTTAGTAAAGCTGTGCAGTTTCGTTTCTCCGGCGGAGGAGCTGGCCCAGAAGGATGACCTGCAGCTCTTGTTCAGTGCAATAACCTCTTGGTGCCCCCCCTATAACCTGCCCTGGAGGAAGAGCGCGGGGGAGGTCCTCACGACCATCTCCCGCCACGGGCTGAGTGTCAACGTGGTGAAGTATATTCACGGTGAGGAGCCTGTTGTCTTCCCACCTTCTCCTGTATCTCTGAGTGTTCCAAAGTTTGCCCTTTACGTGAATGCATACATTTTGACAGGTCTAGTTTGGCTGAGGCAGAGAGATGGGCCCACCCCAGCTATGCAGTGAATTTTTGTTTTGTCTGGATAACTTAGTGAGATCCTTTCTCACAATGGAAAGGACAAACAGGCTGCCTGTAACCCAGCTTGACTTGACTAGTCTGTGGGAGAGTGTCTGTCCAGTCCCTAGACTTGACTAGTCTGTGGGAGAGTGTCTGTCCAGTCTCTAGACTTGACTAGTCTGTGGGAGAGTGTCTGTCCAGTCTCTAGACTTGACTAGTCTGTGGGAGAGCGTCTGTCCAGTCTCTAGGATTCCCAGATACACATGTACAGAAACTTACCAGGAGAAAAAAAATTGATTTGTTGGGTCTTCCCAAGGCAAGGCATTTTCATAGGTTCCACATAATGGATATGAATTTAAAATTACTTCACTGTTGTGTGAATGTTAGTCTTAATTCAGTGTAGGTAGGTTGTGCCATTGTCTCTATCCGTTCTCCTAGTGAAAAAAGCAAGTGTTTTCAAATGCTGTAGCTGCCAGTGTTTCTGAAGATATTTCATAAATTCACTGGTAATCTTTCTCATACAGAATAGATAGAAGAGGTAGGTTTCTTTGTCTTCCTAATGTATACATAGTGTCATCTGGCCTTTGAGGAGCTGACGTGAAAGGCAATTCCTGCAGCCTCTCAAGTGTTTCTTTTACTTTGTGTGGATACACAGAAATGCTGAGGTGTCCTGAAATTCTTGAGTTAATATATGGAGCATATATATGTGGGTGTATGTCTGTGTGTGCACGCGCATGCGTGTGTGTGTGTGTGCATGCGTGTGTGGCCTGACACCCTGTCCTGAACTAGCCATTGATGATGTCTTCCTTCTTCTCCCATGTTATTCTTAGCTTCTGTTGTAGGATGCTGAGGCCTCATAGTTGCTGATGGGATGTGACTGTAACATTTTATCCCTTTATTTATGAAAGTATTAAGTTGGTCTATATTTGCACATTGAATACTTGATAATTTCTTTTCCTTCGTTTTTTTATCTTTGTATGAGTATTTATTAGTGTAAATGATCAAAAACTATTTGGCAGTGGGGCGGTTATTTAGATTTTGTTAAATAATGGCATCAAACTGTAGTAAGAACTGTGCTAGCATCCGCTGGTTCCCAACTGCTCCTGTGTTACACTTGGTTGCCGCTTAGGGCCCCTTCCCGTGCATCTGAGGCCTCGTTTCCCCTTTAAAAAAAAAACAACCTTACCCAGTCCCGTGTCATATGTACGTTAGCACGTGATTCTTCCTTAAACCCCTTTTCTTAAGCCATGGATATAGACAATTCATACTTAATTTTTTCTCTTTACAGAAAAAGAATGTTTGTCTACGTGTGTGCAGAACATGCAGCAGTCCGACGACCTGTCTCCCCTGGAGATTGTTGAAATGTTCGCAGGGCTCTCGTGCTTCCTCAAAGACTCCAGCGGCGTCTCCCAAACTCTCCTGGATGACTTCCGGATATGGCAAGGATATAATTTCCTCTGTGACCTCTTGCTCAGGTAAACCCCACAGCTTGAGATTACATTTGAAATGTCTGTGGAGACGGTGGGATCGTCAGAAGAAACCAGGGAACGCTTCCTGTTTGATGCATTCTTGGGTCTTGGTGTCGCTCTCCTTTTATTCCTGTTTCCGAGAAGAAGGGGAATTCTGAGTGAGACAGTCAAAGGCAGTGCACAGCATGGCTGGACGGCTGGTTAGTGTGGCTCTCAAGTGTAAACTCTTCCTGCTTCATTATTGTCTTGCTTTTCTTCATCTTATACTACTTGCCAGTGTGTGTGTCTGTGTGTGTGTCTCTGTGTGTGTCTGTGTGTTTGTGTATGAGAGACAGACTAAAAGTTTAAATTTTTTGTTTCATTTAATTCTCGAGATCTCATTCACGAGTACTGCATTTGCATCAGTTGGTCCCGCCCTTTCTTCTATCCAGTCCTTCCACATCCCCTCACTCCTCTCAAGTTCATGGCCTTTTATTTTTAAGTTATTGTTACTTATATAGTTTCTGGTTATTTTTATTAAGTTTCTGGTTTATTTTGTTTTCAACATAGATTGAAACTGCACTTGTGTATATAAGACAGATTAGTCATTGCTAAATGTTGTGCCTCCCCACTGTCTCCAGTACTACACACAAAACTGGCTGGGTACATATGTTCTGGGAACTGTGGCCTCGTCCCCGCTAGCTATCCTTGGATGCTCATTGTCTTTGGAACATTTGCTGTATCACAGGACAGCACTGTTTGTGAATTTATTGTCTGCAAGGACTTTATTCTACTTACTGTTGGCTAATAGGTCACCCCAAGGAGGTGTCCCCATCTGTAGGAGAGGGCATGTGAATGTCACCCCCGGATAGTAACTGGTGCATTCCTTTAGCTTGTAAGTTGATAAGCTGTCCCTTCATATCTTGAGGCTCCCACACAATCCAATCTTTTATCTGTGGTGAGAGGATAGGATTCTAAACATGGAGGAAGGACATTGGCGTATTAGCTGCTGAAGCCATAGTTGGCTGGAGTAACATCAGAAGCGTGGTTCTGGAGTAGAGCTCAACATGGGGGGCGTGTTTCATAGTCAGTGGGGAGAAAGGGCTGTGCAGCTGTGAATATGGTATAATAACAAGCAGCGTGAAGACTGCCTCCACAGAGGCACGCTCTAGTGGGTGCCCTTGTAGCCACGTGGGCAGGCATCGCTTAGCTGACTCTTGGTTAAGAAAGGAGTGCATGCAGCTGGGGCGGAGAAGTGATTGGCGGGTGGAAAAACTTGGCGACCGAGTAGGCGTGGACCTGATCACACACTTAGATCCACGACGATCCCAAACAATACTTGTAAAGCACAGGGGAGTCATGACACTGGCCGCATCTTTTCTCCTTTCCCAGTCGTAGGCATTTCCTGAGTCTATGTTGATGACAATTAGTAATTTCTATAATAAGGAAAGTTCCGGTGAGTTTTAGTCTTTATGAAAATGGGATTCTCTCAGGCATTTTGTGCTATCAGTTGGGCTACAGCAAGAGTTGTATCCTCATGACCTCAGACGGACGCTCACCACCTCAGGCAGGGGCTCTTAGGAGTCAGGTCAGCTCCAAAGTTAGCTTTGCACTCTCCGAGCTTTGACTGACAGTGTCACCCCCACAAACCCATGCAGCATATATATAACTCTAAGAGCATTCCCATAAATTTCATTTTTAAACATTGTGGAGAAAACTTACTAGGAAGAGTTATCTGAGGCAGGAGAATCACTGTTAGCTCAAGAGCGATCTGTCGGGTATACACACAGTGGACCCTGGTGATAAAATCATGCCATAATTATCTATGGCATGCAGAGCTTCAGGCCAGCAGGGCAGCAGAGGAAAACTGTCCTTTGAAAACAATAAATTAGAAAAAAGTTTGAAATGCTTTATTATGTAGCATAATACAATCTTTAGAATTTTTTAAAGAAATATGTATATGAGAAAAATGTAAATACTTTGTAATTACTTTATAAATTTACTTACATAGTCTGAAATTGACAAGTAATTCTATATTAAATATAAGAATATTAACAAAAGAAAAAAAATGTTCTGAAATCAACCTTTTCTAGATTGGAACAAGCGAAAGAGGCGGAATGCAGAGACGCCTTGAAGGATCTGGTGAATCTGGTAACTTCCCTGACCACGTATGGGGTCAGTGAGCTCAAGCCAGCTGGTGTCACCACAGGGGCCCCCTTCTTGTTGCCTGGATTTACAGTACCTCAGCCTGCAGGCAAAGGTGAGTTCTTCCTGAGTGCCCAGAGTGGAGGAGGAGTGGATTTGTTTCTACTGGTGAATCCTGGTAGGAATTACCAGTGTGAAAGTGATTGCCGTTTTCCGTAAAGTTCTCTGCCCGCAGTTGAGCTGCAGAAAGATTTCTCCCTCTTCAGTCTGAGGGACAAGTTGAACATAGTATGGTAGCACTAAACCAGAGGCGTTCATCGGAAGATGCGTGCTTTTGAGCCCTGTCATCTGGGCCTCCTTCTTTGAGTGTTGCTCCTGCATGCCCTCTGTGTGTGGCTAGAGCTTTGAGCACACACTATGCCTCACCTCTGCTGGGAGGGCTGCTAGGGACATAAGGAAAACAGGAGGTGTGAGTGTTCCGTATCTTTTAAGGTTGTGCAAACCCTAAGACAAAGAGGTCGCATTATTTCCTTTAGGTTAGAGAAAAAGTTTTCATAGGCTACATTCTTCTAACATTTTGATCCTCATAATGGTGCGTTAAATGTTTGATTGGTTCTATTTATTTTTAATTAAATATTTGAACTCGAAGAAAAGTCAGGCCTCTCAGGAAAACAGGATCTTGTCTTGGTAAATATTTGATAATGGTGAAGCTCGTGCTGTGTTGACACGGGATCTTTTACCCCGTGTGAAACGTCATACGACACCCACTTGTGTGCTTGTTTTCTATGTCAGGTCACAGTGTGAGGAACGTCCAGGCCTTTGCAGTTCTTCAGAACGCATTTTTAAAAGCAAAAACCAACTTCCTTGCCCAGATCATCCTTGACGCCATCACAAACATTTACATGGCTGACAATGCCAACTACTTCATCCTAGAGTCCCAGCACACCCTGTCCCAGTTTGCGGAGAAGATCGCCAAGCTCCCAGATGTGCAGAACAAATACTTTGAAATGCTGGAGTTTGTTGTTTTTAGCTTAAATTATATTCCTTGTAAAGAACTCATTAGCGTTAGTATCCTGTTGAAATCCAGCTCCTCTTACCACTGTAGCATCATTGCAATGAAAACCCTCCTGAAGTTTACAAGACACGACTACATCTTTAAAGACGTCTTCAGAGAGGTGGGCCTTCTGGAGGTCATGGTCAACCTTTTGCATAAGTATGCTGCCCTCTTGAAGGATCCAGCTCAGGTGCTCAGTGAGCAAGGTAAAGCCCCCGGTTGACATGCTGGGAGAGGGTCAGGGAGGCGCCACTGTTTCTCATTTGGTGGTTGATGTGATTGTGGTGTTAGAGTGCAGATTGCCCAGCCTTAACTTCTTCTTCACCTTTTGTTAGGAAATTGGGCAAGGGGGGGCCTAGAATTGATTTACAGTAGTGGGAGAGAGTTCAAAGTAAACATGCATGGTCTTCATGACTTGTGTTTATTGCTTTCTCTGGGAGATTTCTTTTTAAATTTCTGGAATAATTGAAATTGTTATTAATTACAATTAGTTAAATACAATTAAATGTGGGTATCTCAAAATATTTTCAGTCTAGAGAACAATTATATCTATTTAGTGGTTTCATAAACTTTATATGCTTTTTTTTTTTTTTTTTTGTTTTTTGAGACAGGGTTTCTCTGTGGTTTTGGAGCCTGTCTTGGAACTAGCTCTGTAGACCAGGCTGATCTCGAACTCCCAGAGGTCCGCCTGCCTCTGCCTCCCGAGAGCTGGGATTAAAGGCGTGCGCCACCACCACCCGGCTTTATATGCTTTTTTAATAAATAGCTAAAGTACTGCTGTATCTAGCAATTGACACAATTTAATTGAGAGTTAATATATGTTGAATGTACAGCTGATTCATAAGCATCTTTTTTTGTATGATAATTCTATTGCCCTCACTGATTAGAATCCCTGTGAGAAGGCCATATTTACTTTGTTTGGCATTTTCATTTTTAATATTTGTTACATAACTAACTCTTCACACATAAAATAAAAATCTGTTAATACTGATTTGTTTGGGCATATTTTAGACAGGTGCTGGACACATGTTATTTTGAAGGATATATTACTAGCATTTGTGTTAATCGAGAAAGTAAATGTTAAAGGCAGAATGAAAGGAATTAATTATACAACTAAAACTGTCTCAAATAAAAAAGCAATTTTTGTGATTTAGACCTTTGAACCTATCTTCTAGGGGACTCAAGAAATAATAGTTCAGTTGAAGACCAAGAACACTTGGCTCTGTTGGTGATGGAGGCCTTGACTGTGCTCCTTCAAGGCTCGCACACAAATGCAGGTAACAGAAAAGCACAGCTCATGCTTCAGGAGTGGGTCTCCTGCTCTCCGGGTTCCTGTCATCTGGAGGAGAAACACTGGTTCAGTAATGGTACAGTCAAGCCCCCCAAAAGGAGGCTAAAATACTGCCCCAGCAAAATCTTTACTGCTGTTATTGTCTGGAAATATATTTACTGCTTTTTATGGTATGCTTTCTGTTTGGCTTTTTTCTTTCTTTTCCCTTTTTAGTTATAGTATGTACTCTTCTTCAAGTGATTGCCTTATTTAAATTATTTCTGAAATACTTCTTCATAGCTGTGGTTCATAGTTGTAGTAGAGCATGATTTTAATCCCAGCACCCAAGAGGTAGAGGTAGGCAGATCTCTGTGAGTTTAAGGCTAGTCTGGTCTGCACAGAGATTAAAGGATACATAGTGAGGGCTGCAGAGATGGCTCAGAGGTTAAGAGCACTGACTGTTCTTCCAGAGGTCCTGAGTTTAATTCCCAGCAGCCACATGTTGGCTCACAACCATCTGTAATGAGATATGGTGCCCTCTTCTGGCCTGCAGGGATATGTGCAGGAAGACCCCTGTACACCTAATTAATAAATAAATCTTTTTTTTTTTTTTTTAAAAAAAGGATACATAGTGTGACCCTGCCTCAAAGAAACCAAAATTCTAAGACAACTTGAGAGGACTAAGTGAGCTCAGGCTGTGGGCAGGCTCACATCATGGAGCCCTTCTTAGGACATGTGCAAGAGCTTGAATTGGATTGTTGTTATATGGGGAAGCCACAGATGAATGAAGGAATATCATGTAAAATGCGTGACTGTTGGTGGGAGCACAGAGAATCTCTACATCTAACATATTTAAATGTAATGTGTCCCAGCCAACATACTAACCCACAGTGACAAAAAGATAATTCTTCCCCCAGGAGAATCACAGCCGAATTGAGAAAGATGCAAGGCATAATTATATAAGTGATTGTTTAAATACAATTTGGTAAGTGCTTAGACAAAGCTGAATAAATCTACTAGGTGACAGAAACTATGAGTCAGATGACATTTCCTGGGCTCTGTAGGATCCTTTGTCCATTGTAGGATGCTTAGTATGCTTATTGCTACTTAGATTAAGTTGACTGAGATACAGACACAATAAATAATGAAAAATAAGAATTTGTCAAGTTAGCTTTCAGTAGTGTCGTGTGGAGTTGTCCAGGTTAGGATCAGGTTATTTTTTTCTATTGTAGAGTAGTTGTTCACCCAGTCACTGCCTTGGCACCTCCCAGGTACAGACATTTCCATGTGTTCTTTTGGTGTCTGTCTTTTCCTTTTTAGGAAAGATGTTTCTTCCCTTGTAATCCGCGGCTCTGTGCTGGGTCCACAGAAAGTATTCTTCAGTTGTTAGCCATGTGGAGTCTGATAGGCTTGGGGTTTGTCCCCCTTCATGTACAAAGGATGTCACAAGTTCATGCCCTAAGTCTGGCTTTTTGTTGTTGTTGTTGTTTTAAAGACAAAGTCTTGTTGTTAGATAGCTCCAGCTCGCCTTGTATTCCCTGCCTCCCACTCCCAAGTGTAGGGCTTGAGCTCCAGGACCTCCCCTTATCAGCCTGGATCCAGTGTCATGTCTGAAGTTCATGACCTCCCCATATTAGCCTGCATCCAGTGTCATGTCTGAACTTCAGGACCTCTCCATATTAGCCTGGATCCAGTGTCATGTCTGAAGTTCAGGACCTCCCCATATCAGCCTGGATCCAGTGTCATGTCTGAACTTCAGGACCTCTCCATATCAGCCTGGATCCAGTGTCATGTCTGAACTTCAGGACCTCACACTGACTTCAAGGCTTTATAATTCCTATAGAGTTATCAAATGGAAAGCCACTTAAATTGAGGTGATGGTGGTCACTGTTATTCAATTGACATATTTTCATTGAAACAAAATCATAAGAAAATGCTAAGTTTCATGGGTGATCAAATATGTAAACAGCAACAAGACTGGTAAAATTAAAGTGGAACTATAAGGTATTTTATAAAGGATTGCAGAACTACTTGTTAGAAATACAGATTGGTCATTTACATGATTCCTCTTTCTTTTTAAAGCCTGAGAGCAGACAGCATTGATCTGAGAACGGGATCGTGAGTGAGTGGGAACACGGGCTGGGACACCGCCTGTGGACATGAACTCTGTGCTGTCACTGACTAGCTGGGACTTGGGGTTAAATAAGCAGAGGGCAGGCTTTGGTGCAGTCCCCACAACTGGTGTTTTCTGTTGTAGATTTTGTGGTTTTGGTTGTTGCGTTTGCCGTATTTCCTCATTTGATGCCGTTCTTCTCCAGCACTGCTGTAACCGCCTTCGGTGCAGACCTCTATTACCTGGGCACTGTTTGTCCAAACAATGTCGCTGCTTGCTCTCAGTGCATGGTTTCTTGGTGCAAACCTATAAAATTTTCAAATATTCTAGCAATGAACATGGTGACTGTATCAGGACATTAATCTTCCTCTAAGAAGTCTAGAAAATGTATATGTGTATGTTTTCTTGACATCCCACAATGCAATTTTTATATTGTAGTATAAAAGATAAAATAGGTATGTCAGCTTTCCACACATTTCTTTAAGGTATTGTTCCCACAGAAGCAGTTGAATTTTAGTTCACCTGACTTACCCTGACTGCCTGACGTTACTCCATGCTGTCTCTTTTCTCCCTGCCTCAGGAATCTTCCGAGAGTTTGGCGGCGCACGATGTGCACACAATATAGTCAGGTACCCACAGTGCCGGCAGCACGCCCTGATGACCATACAGCAGCTGGTGCTCTCTCCGAATGGGGACGACGACATGGGCACCCTCCTGGGGCTGATGCACTCAGCCCCACCCACAGAACTGCAGTTGAAGACCGACATCTTAAGGGTACATTTGATTAATACATGTCTGCTTTCTTACTATTAAATCTAAGGGTCCTTTTATATTAAATATACTTCTTTTCATCAAGGAAATTCTTTAAAGAGATTTATTATGTATTACTTTCTAAAATTATGTGTTCAAGTGTGTATCTGTGTATACGCCCTTGACTGGCATAAGAAGCCATGGAGCTAGAGTTCGAGGCCGTTGTGAGGCCAGGGATTGAACTCAGGCCATTTGCAGAGCAGGACTCGCTCTTAACCACTGAGCCTACAGCCTACACGAGAAATGTTAAAAATCCAAAATAACGAAAGCTCCTCAGTTTATATATGCTAGGAGTTTGGGAAAGCGCGCTCACTCGTGCCTGTCGGTGCCTGTGGTCCTTCTGACTGGCCTTGGAGCAGTTATCCTGGCTCGTTAGATCATCTGAAGTTAGTAAAAACTAAACGCATATATTATCTGTTCAGCTCCAGTCATCTGATGCTACGCTTACGTACTGATGGGCAGAGGAGGAAAACAGCGCAGCCTGCCTGTGCTTCCCCACGCATCCTTCCCGCCACACTAATTCCGCACAGGATTTCCGTACATGTATTTCCTCACAGTGCTGTAGTTACATTGCACTCACTAAAATTAAACATTCTCCTTTTAATTTGTTTACATAGGAGTTCAGTGACTCCCAGCAAGGTGGAGTAGATAAGGGAAGACTATGAAGTGACACATGGAAGCATTTGTCTAAGTGCCAGAAAACATTGTAATTCCAGCAGTAACTAGCGCTGCTTCCTGTGTGTAGATTGTTCTGTACGTTCACATGCACCCACTCACGTGAGCCTCTCAGCAGAGATGGATGCTGTTAGTGTCCCTGTGTCATTCTACATAATTTGATTTATTTTATTGCAGTTCCTTGGCTTGCTGGCTAAACCTCTGCCCCGAGACCCTCCCTGTGTCTATACACTGTCAACTGGAGCACAGCTTTATTAAACAATCGGAAGTGGGAGTATAGGGGGCCGGGGAGCCAAGGACAGAGCTAGCTGGTCTCGCACAATTGAGTATCAGCTTTAATCAAAAGAGACTTACTTGTTTTTGGCTAGAATTCTTGTTTTGCATTTCAGCAATATCTGCATAAGAACGAAAAGACATTGATATTTGTATGTTTACTTTAATTTATTGATCCGCAATTTCTGAATATCATTTCTGTTGTAACAGGCAGGGTTCCTTAGGAAAATGGGGACTATACAGCTGAGGCAGATAAAGTAACAAAGTGAGCCTAAATCGTTGTCTTTAGCCAAAAAGTGAGGGAGAGAGCAAAGCAGGAGACTGAATAAACAAAGGACCATGACAGGACAGTTCATGCTTGCTGTCAAGAGGTCACAGAGAACGTGATTTGCTTTGTGCTCTCCTGGTACCGGTTTGCTAATCTCCAAGCCAGCACCGGTGGCCAAAGCGCCTGCGCCAGTGGACGGTGCCACGTGCTGTGATTTCAGGGCTAGTGCCTCAGTGCTGGGAAGCAGTGGGGAGGATGTGGGATCTCAACTTCAATTTCCATTTTCGTTGCATTCAAAGTTGCTTCCCAGAGTCTCCAACTGTGCAGCCCCCATGTCTGCTAATTTGCTCCGCAGTTCTTTATACACAGACTGAAATCCTATGGTCTTCATAATCCTGCTGACACACACTTTGAATTACATATTATATACATAGTGAAGTTTTCTCTAATTAGCTCCTGGAATCTAGCTCTCATCATAGCTGTATTATTCGTGCTCTTTATCATATCTTGATTTGAGCAAGAAGTCGCCCTGGAACTTGAAAGTTTCCAATACTGATTGGACTGTGAGATTGCCGCCAGGAGCTGCTCTGATGAAGTAGGAGGCAAAATGTCCTGAAATAATAACTCTTAGACTAAGAATTAGGCACCGTTTTCTAACTCTATCAAAGTTCTAACCAGCCATGAAATTTTTCTTAACTCTGAACTCACCTGTCGGCATCCATAAAACTGTGATCATGTTCTGTGTAGAGGTGTTTACATCACATACAAAACCGTATGAGCCACACAGTGTAAGGGGCGTCAGTGCAGTTCCCGGGACAGTTTCCGTTGTACCTTTCCCATGTTTAGATATGTTCAGATATAGAAGTGTTTTGCTGCCTATATGACTCAGAATAGTAGATACTTAGAATCTGAAATAATCTAGCATACCTAACCTCAGTGTTTGATAAACTATTTAGGGGCTATGCCCCAGGACTGTGACCGTACCCTCCACAGTGTACACTAACCTCGGTATGTAGTAGGCCATGTCCTGGGACTGTGACTATACTCTACAGTGTACACTAACTTCAGTATGTAGTAGGCTATGTCCCGGGACTGTGACCATACACACCACAGTGTATACTCAGTATGTAGTAGGCCGAGTCCTGGGACTGGGACTGTATACTCTACGGTGTGCACTAACCTCGGTGTGTAGTAGGCCATGTCCCTTGTTGAACACCACAGAAAGCTCTAGTAACTGGTGTGATAAAGCAGTTTATTGTCAGCGCCAGGACTTGGATCCATTTACTCTTCACCATAACGTTAAGATTTTTATAACATTGAAATTTCTTAACACGAGTTGTAATTTTTTTATGAGTTGTAATTTTTAAGAATAAATATAATTTACTAAACTTGACAATGTGGGAATGATATTGATACCAAAATTTTTTAAATGGAAATTCTTTGCAGAAGAATGGAAAGGATATACTATGTTTTTATGTTTTAGTAACATACACAGATAATTCTTTTAAGATAAGAAGTCATAGTATATACAATGAAACAAACCTTCATCGTTTCTGAAGCAGTGTGTCTCAGGAGGCTGGTTACATATAGCGTGTGTAAACTGTATCCTATACTAGCCCTTAGCCTTTCCATTCTTTGGCTGCCCTTAGAAACATGTGAAATATTTTAAGTTGACTTTCTAAAACATGATGACTGCTAAGATTAAAATGTGTCTGAACTCACGGTAGACACCAGCCTGTTGTGTGCTAAGAACTGAAACAGAAGGGAGCGAGCCCACTGCGTGTGTCCACAGGCGCCAGACACAGTTCAGGACAGTACAATATCATGGTTAGGTGCATTTGGGGAACTGGAATTTAAATCCTACCTTTGCTATTCATTTAATGTAGTATAGAATCTTTGATTTTTTTTCACTTTGGTCTTAATTTATCATCCAATAATAGTAGTAATATAGGTTGAACAGCCCTGTTTTGAAAATCCAAAATAATAATAAAAAACTCCAAATTCCAAAACTTAAAAAACAAAAGTAGGGTTTACCCACCTGTATCATGCATGCCTGTGTACCATGTGCATGCCTGTACCCATGGAGGCCAGAAGAAGAGGGATGTCAGGTACCCTGGAACTAAGGCTACAGCCTGCTGTGAGCTCCCTGCTCGGGTTCTCTGCAGGAGCTGCCAGTGCTCATGATTGTGGGATCATGACTCCAGCCTCAAAGTCTAGAACTTTCTGCTCTAATGCCCCATGTCAGAAATCCCCTAGAATAGAGTTTTGTTTCATACATAAGATTATTTAGAACACTTCACTGTTCAGGCTATCTCTGTAAACCAGATAGGAAACACAAACACATTTTTCTACTCAACATGGGCTCCCATGCCCAAGGTGTTCTGAAAACATATATGTTCTGAAAACATTACACAGAATTCCTGGACCTAAGCCTTTTGGAGTAGAGACACTCATTTTACTTAACACATAGTACTGTTGAGCAATTAAAGACTACAGGGTCTGAAGGGATTCGGTGCTTCGTGCCCCATGTAGTTAAATGGGACAGCACCTTTTTTTTTTTTTTTTTTGGTCTTCAGGCTCTAATTTTATAGAGAGTCTGTCTTACACTCGAGAAACGGTGTGTATGAATCAAGGACCTCGGTTCTTGGCTGCCCTTACCTTTCCTGTCCCTCCTGGACTAATCCCCCCTTTTATCCTGTAGACAGTCCACGTTCTCATGGCCGTATGATGTTAGATGGCATGGTTTACTTATTTCATACAATCATTCTGTTAAGAAGTTGAATTCATTGATAGTGTTATAAGTTAAACAAGGTAAGGCTTCTAGCCGTTGTTCGGATCCAGTCTTAGCCTATCAAGAAATATGTAACAGCATTACCTGAAATTGTATTCTGCCACATTGTCACGTGTCACAGCAAAACTTGAATGTTTTATACAGCTATTTATTGGTCAAATGACAAAGACATTCATATCAAATATTCACAGAACGATGTTTGCCTTTTTTATTCATGCATGGTAGTTTTTAGTTTAGTTTTGTTTTTTAATTTGAATTCCAAATTAATGTCAGGTTACAACTTTTTTCTTTTCTCCTGCAGGCCCTCCTTTCAGTCCTTCGAGAAAGCCATCGCTCAAGAACAGTTTTTAGGAAAGTTGGAGGCTTTGTGTACATCACATCCTTGCTCGTGGCTATGGAGAGGTCCTTGAGCTGTCCTCCCAAGAACGGCTGGGAGAAGGTGAGCCAGAACCATGTGTTTGAACTCCTCCACACCGTGTTCTGCACGCTGACAGCAGCCCTGCGCTACGAGCCGGCCAACTCACATTTCTTCAAGACTGAGATTCAGTATGAGAAGCTGGCGGATGCTGTTAGGTTTCTTGGCTGCTTCTCGGACCTTAGGAAAATAAGTGCCATGAATGTCTTCCCCTCCAACACACAACCTTTCCAAAGACTGCTTGAGGAAGAAGCTGCCTCAGTGGACTCCGTGGCGCCCACCCTGCGGCACTGCAGCAAGCTCTTCATCTATCTCTACAAAGTAGCCACCGATTCTTTTGACAGGTATGGGCCCACTCCGCCTTCTGGTTGGCAGGGTGCACTAGGCACAAGGTCAGCCTTCAGGCTGGAGTTAACTGGAAGGGAAGGGAAAACTAATCCGTCTTCTCTTTACTTGAGGTCTGTCCTTCTACCCAGGATTGTCACTATTGCCCAGATGTAGAGTTTGCAGTGCAGAAACCAGTGTTTGCCAGTAAAGGAAAGTTCAGTTAGCTTCTGCTGCACGTAATGGAACAGCTCCCCCCACCCCACCCCCGCTGTAATTAAAATTTCTTACTTGTTTTACATACCAACCAGTTTCCCCTCCCTTCTCTCTTCCTTTCTTCCCCTCTCTCCTCTGTTCAGAAAGGGCAGGCCTCCCATGGGTCAACAGAGCATAGCATATCTCACTGAGGCAGGACTAAGTTCCTCACCGTGCGTCAAGGCTGGGCGAAGCATCCCTGCATGGGAATAGGTTCCAAAAAGCCAGCTCATGCTCCAGGGACAGGTCCTGATCCCACTGCTAGTGACCCCACAAACAGACCAAGCTACTCAACTGTCATATACATGCAGAGGGCATAGGCCGGCCCCATGCAGGCTCCCTAGCCGTCGCTAAGGAAACAGCTTCTATAACGTTTCTCTCCTAGTGTGTCTATTGTTCTTTACTCTCGAGAAACACGAGGTGCATGTGGACGTGTTCGTCCTATTCATCAGCTGGAGAAATGGTCACTATGATGCTTGTGTCCAGGCTGCTGTCAGATAGCCTTTCCCTCTTCCCATTTCACAGTCCTGGGAAAACGCCATGGCTCCCTAGGAGACACGTGGGTGTCTGGAGCCATCCCTGTCAAGAGGCCGTCAGAACCATTTCCTCACTCTCCCAGTGATGGAGACTTGCTGCACCCCAGGTTGCTGCACACCCCAGCACTGAGGCTCTATCCTTGCATGATGCTTCTGCGTCCTGGCCACCTGCTCGTTGATAGGGTACACACACAAATAGTTGCAGTGTGTGCACACGTTCTATCGTGGAGAAATCAGGGTTCTGCACAGAAAGAGGTTGGCTCCTTCACCCAGCGTCTTTACTTTCATGGCTTGACTGTGTTTTCAGTTGACATCCCACTAAAAATAGCGTGGTTGTGTTCTGATTTCTCTAGTTTAAGCATTATCATTTTTCATAGTTTCCAGTTTTCCTTCATATAATAAATGGGATTTTCCCATTTCAGCCCTAAACAGACCAAGCAACCAGGGATTCTCATGGGTTTCGTCTATTTTGTTCATGGAATATTTACTTTTAAACATATATTGAGATGTTTCTTGCATCTTAATAATATTTCTTGGTTCCAAATAAGTTTGAAAATCCAGGTATTGAACCTAGTTTCTCATCTTGCTGTTAATCGCTGACTTGCAGGAAGCAGCCTGCTGTGTGGCACCGAAGGCATGAGCTCTGGAAATGTGTAAACTATACTTCTCTTCTCTCTGCTCCTGACCCCACTTAGTACCCCTTAGATATAGTGGCATCTGTTTAACCAGGTCCGTGTTAACACTGGGAGAAGCAGCCTCTGCCTCCGGCAGCTCTCCTCTTCCAGTTGGCCCTGTGTTGTGCTCCTCATGGTCCTCCCTCCCGCAGAACGTGAAGATGTTTCTCATGAAACTGACCCTCCATCTCCTGTGATACTAACCAGCTGCCGGCCAGCAGCGCGCGCTCCTAACCGCTAACCCCTGTCTGTTTTGTCATCTGTAGTCGTGCAGAGCAGATCCCTCCCTGCCTGACAAGCGAGTCTTCTCTCCCCTCTCCTTGGGGAACACCAGCTTTGTCCAGGAAAAGGTACTGATCTCACACGAGAAGTCAATGTGGATTGCTGTGGGGTTTCCTGTGCTTGACTGTGTGTTTGCGCTCTGTAACCTGGGGTTCATGTTTTGTTTAGGCTTCCTTTGGGGGACTAAAAAAATACATTTTAGGATTTTAGATTTTTAGTTTCCCTTCAGTATGTTGATGAAAGTAAAATGTGTTTAACCTATAATAGTATGTGGGCTGTGTAGAATTTTTCATTCATCCCTATTAAGTAGTTTTCACTGTTATAATCTGGAGAACAGGCGTACTTTCTATTAAGAACATTGTCCTTGGGCTGGGGGGATGGCTTTTGGGTAAAGTGCCTGTTGCACAAGCGTGATGGCCTGAGTTCAGATCCCCAGAAAGCTTGGAAAGCGGTGTCTGTAACCCCGGGGCTTAGAAGGGGAGATGCGAGGCAGTGAGAAGAGAATCTCCAGAAAGTCCGTGGTCAGCTAACCTGGCATACGTAGTATGAACAAGAGACTCTGTCTCTAACCAGGGGCATGCAGGACTGGTACCTGAGGTGGTAATTTGACCTCCCCACAAGTCACGCAGGTTCCTGCTGTGTGCCTACATACACAAGCAACAAATGCCACCCTCCTTACACAGCAGGAAGCTGTGCATAGAGAAGCCAATCTAACAGCAAAAGTGCTTCTCCCAGACCACTGCGCTTCTCCCAGACCACTGCGCTTCTCCCAGACCACTGTGCTTCACCCAGACCACTGCACTCCACTGCCCGGGCACTCTTGCTGACTCCTGGCCTCCCGCAGTGTACTCATGAACTGTTCCCCTAAAGAGAAGTAATAACTGTGGGCTCATGATTCTTTAAGTAGACTACTCCCCCTTTCTTATCAGGTATTGTTGGGGACATTCTTGGTTTTACTGTTATTACAAAGTGAACAGCCCTCAAAGGAAACGTGTATTTTCTCAATCAGGTTGAACTGGTTGAAATACGAGGCTATAACAGAGAAAAAGCCAAGTTTTGAAAAAGGGAAGAAAAAAAAAACCCTAAGATTTTACTTTCATATATCCCTTGAAAACGTGTAAGCTGGTCTTGTTCATTGCACATGAATTTTATGAATTAAAGGGGTGGGAGAACCAAATTTGCAAGTGATCAGCCAAGCACAGTTAAGATCCATTCAAGAGTCTGTGAACAGCCTGCACCTAGTCTGATCGGTCTGTGCCTTTGGCACCGTGCGCTTCCTCTTCTCTGTTGTCCTCATGGCTACCGCAGTTCGTTAGCTCATGTAAACATCTCCAATTGAGTTTTTGAAAAACGAATCTGAGAATCTGTTATATTATGCTTCTCATCCTAATGACAGTTGTTCAGACTACAAAACAAATATAATTATGGGTAATGGATCAAAAATATCACACATTCTGTTTTTTTTTTCTGTGCCAGTAAATTCAGTCAAACTCAGATTAAAATTTTGCTTTATATTGAATACATATGAGCTTTTTTCTTCTTATTCCATGAGCAATGTAGTCTAAGAAGTATTTTATAGTGTATGGGGCATGATGAATAACCTAGGTAAGAGAATGTGCCTAGATTACAGGCAGGCATGACCCCATTTATGTGTGGAACCTGAACACGCGTGAGCTGGCTCACCATGGGTCTCGTTCTGATCCCCTGGGTTATGCAGGGCTGACCAAGTTCCTATAGAAATACTCATTAGGGAAACAAGGATACATTTTATTTTATTTTTTGTTTTAGACTTTTGCTAGGGCTTGTATCCCATTACAATTAATCATGAATAGTTTAAATAAATTTTGCATTTCAATATATTTGTGTCCTCAAATTTTTTTTTTGTGTGTGATACTATGAGTAAATATGGCTTTGTTTGTGCATGCCAAATAATTTTCGTTTAAAGAGCTGATCTTAATTCAAGAGGACATAAATTAGATACGTTTGAGTGAACTCAGTATAGCTTTCCATTGCAAAATGAATGTGATAAAAGACTTTTCCATTTGAACATTAGTGCTTATGATCTCAAAAAATTAGTATTAGATAAAGGATATATTTATGAAGTATTATGAAAATTTTAATTTAGTATGAAATTACTAAAAGTTCTGATTTTAAAATGACCATATTATAAATGAAAAAGGCCTACAGTTTGCTATATTTCGAAACAGTTAGTCCTTGTATGGATTCACTGAAACTCATGGAGTAGAAGAAGTTGATAGTCTAAAAGAATAGACTTCTCTTTTAGAAGAAAAACCTGGAAGCACATCTGTTATTTAACTGGTGATTGACAAAGAGAAATGGCTCTGTGTAGAGTTCTGTGTGACTTTCATTTAGAAATGTGTTTTTACTGTGTGCAGTGCAGCCATCTGTAGAGACGTGAGGGACTTAGGGGAAGCCGTCACTCACGCAACGACCGTGTCTGTGTGTGTTTTCCCCATCAGTCTTACAAACCAATGCCGCCTGGCACCATTCGTGCTGAAATCACGGTTGCCCCAGCCCCACTGCTCAGGACTAAGCATGGCCGCTTAAGGAAAGCATTCTGTCACAGAGCTGCATGCCCCGCCCCCGTGCCTACAGTTTCAGGTTGCCATGTAGGTCAGTTTGTCCCCTCCTGAGCTATAATCAAGCAAATAATACAGTATATTTATTCACACATCCAAGTATAGTCGTTTTGAAATTAGAATAGTCATGTAGTCACGGTATCTCCACAGCTCCTCAACAGATTACATCAGCTCATGGGCATCTCTTCCGTTTGGCAGCCCGTGCTGGGTTTGCTGGCGAGAGAGAACAGTCTTGTTCCATGTTTTCCTGACCTGTGGAACATCCGGACATTAAAGAAGTTTGAGCTTCTGATCTGTCTTAGATGAAAAACCTGGGGATTGTCTCTATTTTTAAAATAGGAAGAACTAGTTAGCCTCGTGTTTGGGGAAATAAAACTCGTGACTTATAACTTAAAAGAAATACTAGGGCGAAGTTTTAGTTGAGCAATGTTGAGAGTTGGGGAAACAAAATACACAATAATCGAAACAATTACACAGACCTGCGGGGAGGGCTGCAGCCACTAGTTACTGTACAGTACCTGTGCCTGGAAATACCTGGGAAAGGCTGGGTGGACTTGGAGTATTTGACTGTGTATTACCAAAACAAGCTAACAAAACTTTATTGTATAGAAATTTAAGTTGGAGTCTTAAGTAGCAATTTCTAGTAATTAAAATTTATTACAACATTCATATTAGCTGATGTATGAAAAATTATTTTACTCCCTTTGCAAACAGTTGGGTCTTGCTTGTGAGTTAACTATTTAGTAAACTTATCATAGTCCATAATTAAAGATTGGTCATATCTACTACTTGGTAAGAATTGGTGCTGTATTAACGGCCCTATAAAGTGCAGCTAGCTTTACTGAACTAAAAAATCATGTTTTAGGTTTTTAATAATGTTTACAATGTTTTCTGCTTATGACCATATTGTCGTATAAGGGTTTGAATTTTGCTGCTGTAATATTTATCCATCTATGAAAAGTTTAATTTCTATGAACAAAAGGTATCTTTGGGTGTGGCTATGGTTTAAGTTCAAATTTGAATCATATAATTTCACAAATTTCAAAGAAAGGCCTATATGTAAGATATACAACTTAAACCTGTTTTCACCAAATTTGATTTGTTTTTGTTTATAATGAAAATACTGTGTATGATTTTTTTTAAATTTCAGTGAATGGGGGAATCTCTGTTACACTGTGGAGAATGTGTAATCTTTTTTCTAGATGGATAAAAATATTTTCAGGAATAAAGAGAAAGACTATAGGCAGCAACCGTTAGTAAGATTTGCTTAGAAATCTTAGCTCTTTTTGGTTTAGGGTTATTTTTATTTTATGTATACGACTGCGTTGTTTGCATGTGTGTAAGTGCACTGCCTGCTGTGCCTGGTGCCCAGAGAGGCCAGAAGAGGGTGACAGACATTGTGAGCTGCTCTGAGGGTGCTGGGAACTGAGCTGGAGGCCTCTACAAGAGCAGCCAGCACCCGCCATCTCTCCAGTGCAGACATCCTTGTCGATAAGTCTCGAGGTTAGAGCTTTCTGAATGTAAACCAGCAAATCCAGGAGGAGGGGAGTGAGAGCGTGGATGGCACAGCATTGCTGACGTGCGTGAACGCGAGTGCAGATGAACGCTTTCCTAGAATTTCTGTAAAAAGAGAATAGTGCGTGTTTGGAAACAAAGTCACTGAAGGAAGGCATCTGTTTCCCAAGCTGCTCCTGAGCTGGAGCCAGAGCTGCACAGCTTTTAGTGACAGAGCTCGGCCTGAGATTAGGCTGAGACCCACCCACTGGAATTAGAGCGCCCGCAGGCTGTGGCCACAGGTACCTGTTCGGAGCATCGGACAGCAGAAACGTGCGTTGTAGATGAGTATTTTAAGATGCAGAAAAAGAGAGCGCTGTGGGAGGGAATGGCTTGACTGTCCGTCTGATAGAAGCTTGTTGTATGAAAGACGCCGTCTCTGCTCATAAAGACTGAATGTTTTCCGTGATACTGGAGGGACACACAATGTGAACGTAGTTCCAGATCAGCCAAAGACTTCTCTGCTGAGCCAGCACTCAGCTGCTTCTGCTAGAGTAGATCGCTTACATCTTGTTACCTAATGATTCTGTCGCCCTTGGTCAAGAGAAGATTTACACCACACAGGTAGTTTCAAAAGACTTGGGCGAGTGATTCAGCTTAGTCAGCTATTACCCAAACGGTTGTCCTCTTAGAGCTGTGGGTCACTCGTTCCCCTGCTTTTTAAAAATACCTCCTGGTACATGTGCTGCTGTTTAATGAAGTGACCCAGAGAGTAGACAGTACAGGCCATATGAGCCAAACACTGGTAAGTTGTCTGCACGAAACTCAGTGAGGTGATGATACACTGGTTTTGTTTTTGACGATACATTGGTTTTGTTTTGTTTTTTAAGAGTCTCACTCATCAGGTTTTTGTAACTCCCTGAATTGCAAGCCTTTTTGCTAATCAATGACTTTAAATAGCAGGAGATGAGGAAAGCGAACTCCGACTGGTTTTATGTGAGGTCTCAACAGGCCTTCCTTCTTTGTAGGCATGCCTTTCATTGTGTCTCAACTCCTCCCGTGTATCCTGCAAAAGGTGTCGCTGACCTGAAGCTCGACGTGACGAGTTCACCTCTCCCCAGTTCCGACGCTGTCATCATCCACCCTGGAGCCATGCTGGCCATGCTGGACCTCCTGGCCTCTGTGGGCTCAGTGACTCAGCCAGAGGTAAGCTGGGCCGAATAGTTCTCTCCAGGTTTAGTGAACGAAAGAGAAGTGTGTTTTTTACCTGAGAAATAAGGACCAAGGAGAGCATTGACTGCAGCAGCCGGTCACAGCAGCAGGAAAGCCATTGGGCCACGCTTTCCAGATAGCAGTTTGCTTTTGAATATAGTTAATTTGTTAACAGTAGAACCCTGCTGGTTGCCTCTGGTGTGAGAGTCTCACTGTTACCCCTTTGTAAGTCCTGATCAGTGGTAGCAATGGCTAAGAGGCAATAAAGAGGAAAAACTTCCTACAGGTACCACAATGAGCCTGTTTATCTCTTCTGTCATGAGCACGCAAAAGTTTGGCTTATTTACACTTGGGGTGATGGTTTTTGCTAAAGTGTTGTGTGGCTTCTAAGCCCCAAAGTGTCACAAACGTGAATGACAAACTTCCATTAAGCTAATTGTCTACCACCATGGAAAAGACTGCATGCCCCAGACACGCAGGCACACAGCTTTAATCTCAGCACTGGAAAGGCAAAGGCCAGCCCGTCCTCGGGCAGCCTGCTCTGCATATTAAGTTCTAGCTACATAGTGATACCCTGCCTTACAGAGAAGAAAAGGAGACTTTACACCTGTTTCTATGGAAACAGAACTATGTGCGTAATTGTGGTGTTCGGAAGACATCAGGGAGAAGACAGTTCAGTCAAGCACAAGTGGAGCGAATTGAAATGAGATTTCCACTTGACCTTATTCTTAGGCTGCTATGTTTATTGCTTGAGCCAGTGTCTTAATTTATGTGAGCATGTTTTCAAGGAAGTAAAACTTGCTGTTGCAGTGGTGCTAGTTGTAGAGAACCGCCACCCGTGTCACTAAGGCCCCCCCGTGGCATGCCTCTCTCTGTTAACTTCAGCATGCTTTGGACCTTCAACTTGCTGTGGCCAATATTTTACAATCGCTGGTGCACACGGAGAGGAACCAGCAGGTCATGTGTGAAGCTGGTCTTCATGCACGGCTACTGCAGAGGTGCAGTGCTGCGCTGGCTGACGAGGACCACTCGCTGCATCCACCCCTCCAGCGCATGTTCGAACGCTTAGCCTCCCAGGCCTTGGAGCCCATGGTGCTGAGGTTAGTAAATTCTTTTTCATATTTATGTGTTAGTAAAAGACAGTTTTGGGAGTCATTGCATTTGAGGCGAGGGTTTTACGATCTGTTCTGACCCTGTGGTGAAGCCCTGCCTTCTCAGGTACCCAGGAAGCTGGGACAGAATGTGGAGGGTGGGGCACAAATGCAAGGCCTGACTGTGGGTGACAGCCTGAGGAAGTTAGTGCCATGCTGTCTCACAGGGAAAAGCGAATGAACTCTGAGGATGTAGCGAGTCTGCCTAGCATGCACGAACTCTTGGGTCCAATTCCTGGTACCACAAAAAATAAAAAGTTTTCTTTCATGGACTTAATTGAGCTAAATACAGACAAACTACAAAATGGACCAATTCTTTAGAAGTGGCACGCCTCCATTCCTAGTGCTTATGAGACTGGGTTGGGGGGATTGTGAGGTAAGGGCAGACTGGCCCACCATAGTGACACCTTGTCTCCAAAAGTAGATAAAGGGGGTTGTGTGCCCTGTGTCACACACCTCTGGTCTCCCACCATCTCTAACCTGTGTACCACTGCTCTGTACTCTAGCTCCGTAATTTTCTCACCTTGAGAATGCTCTGCTTGCACACACACTATATGTGACATTTATAGATTAATAATTTTTATTTATAATGCTCCTGAGATATATGCAAGTTTTTAATGTATATCATTAATTAGTTCCTTCCTGTTTATTGTTAAATAATATGGTGTGAGCATACTACAGTTTGTGAAGCCCTCCAAATTGTATATATGTGTTTGTATATGCATGTGTGGATGTGCGTGCATGCGTTGTGTGTGTATGTGTGTGTGTGCATGTATGTGTGTGCGTGCGTGTGTTTGTGTCTGTGTGGCAGGGAGGAGGTAGTGCTGAGAATCAACCCAAGGCCTCATGCATGCTGGACAAGTACTCTACTACTGAGGTATATCCCTAGATCAAGAAGAGTGTATGTTTTAATTCAAGAGGAAAATGCTGTGTTTTAAAAATGAAATTTGGTGAGTTTTTAAACTTTTTTCTGAGGCTGGTGAGATGGCTCAGCAGTTGAGGGCATTGGTTGGTTCCCAGAACACACACTGGGACTTAGAAACCTTCTGTAGCTCCAGGTTCGAAACCCTCTTCAGGCCTCTGTGGGCACCAAGCGCACACGTGGTGCACAGCAATACACAGAGGGAAAATAGCATACACATAAATTAATATAAATAGACCCTTTTAAAAGCACCTGTTTTCTTTGAAGTCATATAGCCAGATAGATCTAGTAATACATCACTTTGTTACTTCTTCTCCACACATACCTAGAGTTTGTCTATACTACTATATAGTACTGAGACTATACTACTCTGTAATTATTCTTGTCTTACGTTGAAACTTGAAAAACTTTCCAAAAACATGGTTAAAATCTACTTGTGATTTTTAAAGCACATTGCCAACTTATTGTGAAGAAAAATACTTGACGTAAACGCGTTAACCAGTGTTGTATCAGGTGGCCTCTCACATGACAAGGCTCTGAAGGAATGTATGTTTGTGTGTGATTCCTGGATGGTGCGCTACCTGGAAGGAACAGCCACTGAAGCCTTGAGCAAGGCAGAGACAGTCTGTAGGTTTGAACTTTGAAAGCCACTAATGAGTAGATTGTGTTAGGACAAGGTGGGAATCACAGGAGGCATGAAGACTGCTTCTAGAATACAAAACCAGGGCAGTTAGTCTGGGTAATATTAGAGACTGGAGAGAAAGGAGCAGATCAGAGACAGTTTCAGGAAGTGGGATTTACATGATTACCATGGGAATTGTGTGAGTGTAGGAAGTAAAGTAAATGAGAGGATACGAACACATTTCAGTGGCGTGTGGAAGGGGGCACTCGGTGTGCGTAGGAAACGCAGAGTAGATGTGCAGGCGTATGTTGATTATAATGTGATGTTGGCATCACGTATTGTGTTCTATCTTCTCCATATACATACATATATATATATTATAATTCATTATGCCACACCCTCGATGAGGCATGTTGTTCTGTAATATTCTCAGTCAAGGAGTAACTTTGCTTTTCTCTTTAGGGAGTTTTTGCGTTTGGCAAGCCCTTTGAATTGTGGTGCCTGGGACAAAAAGCTGCTGAAGCAATATAGGGTCCACAAGCCAAGTTCGCTGAGCTACGAGCCTGAGATGAGAAGTAAGCTGAGTTTGAAATTCTTCGTCTTGGTTTATTTTGTTAATGAAATCCATGTGAGGGAGGGTGGATATTTATGAAAACTTTTCCAAACAGAAGAGTTCATTGCTGTTTGAGCAGTGGCACAGAGAACAGTTCAGGTTCTCTGAATGGGATGGGGGAGTCGTGGTGGGTGGTACGGGATGCGGGCAGGTTAGCCCCTGGTGTAGAAGAGGGAAGTGAGGGGAATGTCCTGTGGGTCATTCACAGGAACCAATCAACTCATCCTCAAAGTAGCTTGAACGAGAGGAGAGAAGCTAGATGGAATAAACAGGAATGAGGAGCACAGACAACTATGGTAGATGTGATGAGTAGCCTCCAAGGAGATGTCACTCCGAGCGGAGGAAAGTGACCTGAGAGGAGCAGAATGCAGGCACTGGTCAGTCAGGGTCATAGGACACAAACAGATACCATGCACCCACAACTGGTGGTAAATGGCAGAGGAGCCCAGCTGCCCTGGATTCTGGGTTCCAGCCTGTGGCTAACTGTGGTTCTTAGATTTCCGTCCATGGTTAATTCTGTGGTTTTGTGCATGTTTTACTTTACGGTTCCTTCTGGATCTTTGCTGGCCATGGAGGTAGGGCAGATAAGGTGACTTAGAATGATGGTTGCATAGACAATGCTGGCACACCATGTAGAGACGACCCTTAGAAAGCCAGAGAGACTACCTTTCCCAGGTTTGTGTTTTCTGACCTTTTGTTTTGGATGTGCTGAGGATTAACCCTGTGCTAGGCAGCTGCTCTGTCCCTGAGGTACCCCTTCCTGTCTGCTGTAATGTCCGTCACAGTCGTTCCCCGCAGTTCTGAGGGGAGACTTCTGACGTCAGCGCGTCAACCTTCAGCCATTGATCCCCCTACCGGTCACCACCACTGTTAGCTGCCGTGTCATGGAAACTCGAGATCTTTTGAATTCCAGCATGTAATATATTCTGCCTTCATGCTAATTACTGTACATCCCCTTTATGTACTTTGGTTTTTTTGTTTTACACAGTTCTTTAGAATTGAGTTGTAATTCCCTTTGTTAAAGTAGAGAAAATAGTAGTTACTCCCTAACACAGCATTATAACACTATTATGGTCCACCCGGCATCAGGCACATTGAAGATACCGTGCAGCTCATCTTCAGAGGGAATGTTTCCTTTGTTGCATTTGAGATGTTCCCTGGGAAGACAGGACTGTTTATCAGCACTGTCTACACGTAGAGATCCTCAAACAAAGGGTTTTATTCCGATAGCTCTAAGGGTACAAAAGATGGGAGAAGACAGGAAAAGTGAGTGTTGCTATTCTTCTCTGAGCTACCCAGTTACTTTCTGCTATGTTGCTTGTGTTGGGGAGGGGGGATCTTATGTTGGGGGTGTTGAGCTGTTATGTGGGCACTTATATTCATTTTAGTACCCAGTGTCTGATGTTCTGCAGCATGTGTGGTCTTTGATAGTAAGATTAAAAGGGAACGCAAGCTCTTCAAGTCTGAAACGGAACAACCAGCATTGCAAGACACAAGTATCCTTGGTCTGGAAAAAGAAAATTCTAGCGTGTGAAAATAACTCAGTCTGGTTATTTTAAGTCACTTTAAAATTCAGCTTGTTCTCCTCGCTCCTTGCAGGCAGCATGGTCACCTCTCTGGAAGGTCTGGGCTCTGACAACGTTTTCAGCCTACATGAGGATAACCATTACAGGATAAGTAAAAGTCTGGTGAAGTCTGCAGAAGGAAGCACTGTTCCCTTGACCAGGGTGAAGTGTCTTGTCTCCATGACAACCCCTCACGACATCAGACTTCATGGCTCCTCCGTCACTCCAGCATTTGTTGAATTTGACACATCCCTTGAAGGCTTTGGGTAAGGAAGCAGCAAGGTCACCGGACGGCTCCCTTAGAGCCTTGCTCTATCATCTTGAGCCTCGTTGAGGTCTTTGCAGATGGACTTGATCTTGACTGCTGGGTTAGAGTGTGCTGTTATACCTTCTGTGCTGTATGTTTTAAGTGATTCCAGTTGTTTGAGCATGCTGTTTCTATGTTTACTTTTTTAAAATCATCTATCACATTAACTATATTGGTATAACTATGGAGTTAATAATTGAGGTCTATGGTTGAGTAAGTTTTTGTAAGCTAATTGTGGATAAAGTTGTTTTCTTGGGTCACATCCAGCTCATTCATGTATCCTCTCTGAGTGGCAGAATTATGTCATCCTAGAAGGAAGCTGCTTGAACAAAGGAGGTGGTTTATCTGTCCCCTTCCAGACAGTTAGCCAATTCCTGTTGTAATAAATATGAGCGGTAGATGATAGATAAATTCAGATATTAAGCTCAGATTGGGTTCTTTCATTGTGCCTCCAGATTATGTATGATATTATGGTTGATAAATGTCATCTGTATGACTACTCAGTGACATCAGTGATGTCAGATGTTAACTTTAAATATCCTGAGATTGATACAGCAGCCAAAGCAGCAATAAAGACTCTACAGTGAATCTCCACATTTGTGAAGTCCAGTAGCCTCAGAGTGTGCACAACTATGTCTGTTTGCCGAATTATGAGGAAGCATTGCAGGGAGATATCTTTTCTGTGATAATGAAATTACTCAAGTGTTTTGGTTGAGATTGTATTCCCAGATGTATTTCATACCCTTGAATCTCCAGCTATGGTTGCATGCTTGTTTGCACACATGTTGTGTAAAAACAGAGTGGCTCTCTAACCAGGATGTGTTTTCTTTACCAGCTGCCTGTTTCTGCCCAGCCTGGCTCCCCATAACGCCCCTACCAATAATGCTGTCACAACTGGTCTTACTGATGGGGCCGTGGTCAGTGGCATTGGTTCAGGTAAGCCTCACTCCTTCCTCGGGAGGTATTTCATTTGCAGTTCATCTGGTGTTACCGCCTCTTTAAGAATGTAAATGGGAGTGGGAAGGCCTCCTTCAACATGGCTCCCACAAAGCCTAGTGTAGCGCTGAACCCGCAGGAAGACATGCAGTTTCAGAAGGTTCTGACCCATGCCCAAAAGCTTGTGAAAAAGCAAAAGAAGGAAGAAAAAAGTCTTAATCCTGGAGTGATCTTTCTGGGCCATCTGCCAGCAACATTTTCTGAAAGTCACAGCTATGATGACTTTACCCAGTTTGGCACCATTAGCAGATTCCGATTGTCCAGAAGTGAATGGACTGGAGGCAGCAGAGGTATGGCTGTGCAGAGTTTGAGTCTGAGGATGTTGCCAAGATAGTTGCAGAAACAATGGACAACTACCTTTATGGTGCAAGAATTCTATCGTGTAAATTTATGTCACCAGAAAAAGTCCATGAGGACCTTTTTAAAGAGTGGAATGTTCCCTTTCTTCAGCCATTATTCCTGGCAGTGAGTCGCTATAATCAGAAACGGGGGTATTCGCAAATGTTGAAGATGGAATATCGGTTCAGGAAGAAGGAAAAATTACTCCGGAAGAAGCTAGCTAAGAAGGGGATCGATTATAGTTTCCCTTCGTTGGTTTTACCTCATCCAAAGAAAGGGGCTTCACAGGGCACTCAGGAGTCCAAGGCTAGCCAGGTTTTGCGTAACCCAAAAGAAAGGCTTTCAGGTATACCTAGGAATACAACGAAGAGGACATTTTAGGAAATGGCCAAAATGGTTCGTAAGAGGAATAAGACGCCTGAGAAGACTGGACAGCCAGGATCCCACACCAATTTATACACCAACATTTTTGAGAGACGAAAATCACAAGTGACCGAAATCGATGACAAGAAAAATGATGAAATCATTTTCTTTTTTTTTTTGTTTTTAATATTTATTTATTTATTAGGTATACAATATTCTGTCTGTGTGTATGCCTGCTGGCCAGAAGAGAGCACCAGACCCCATTACAGATGGTTGTGAGCCACCATGTGGTTGCTGGGAATTGAACTCAGGACCTTTGGTAGAGCAGGCAATGCTCTTAACCTCTGAGCCATCTCTCCAGCCCCTGAATTCATTTTCAAACAGCCCGTGCCCACAGTGAAAGAAGAGGTACAAGAAAAAGGAAGAGAGCAACCAGTGGTCCTGAAAGAGTGCTGTGTTGTGTCTTCCAGGCAGATGTGGTCTACATATGTTACTGGTGCAGCGAATACAAGCCACTGACGAGATTATTGGAGGAAAAACACATTTGTTCATGCCAGTGAGACACGCCATCATGTAGTTGGCTGTTGTGCCCTCTCCTGGCCTGAGTTTTATTCAGGCTTCACAGCTGCCTTAGTTTACTCTGCCTGTATCACATTACAGACTTAAATACCACCAGTGCTGTTTGACTGTCTGTGTGGTGGCTGTGCACATAAAACCCCAAAGAATATGTCAGGCTTCAACCTTAGACCCCAGAAACTGGAAGTTAAATACACATACGGAGAACGAGAAGGCAGTTCACGTGTGAATACACATTTGCACAAGTGCTGTAAGAATCTGGAATAACTTGTTCTCATACATAATTACCGTGAGCTAGTGTAGGTTTGACAGGTCAGTTTCAGCAGGTATAGTCAAGATTCAAACAGTGACCAAACTTTTCTACCATTTATCCGTGTACAAGAGAACCGAAAAACTTTGTGTGTTGGGGGAAGGGGTTTCCATCATCTGTTTGTTGCTGTGCTTTTGTATTGCTCATGCAGTTTTGTTAATATACCTACAAGAATGTAAACGGGACCCACAAAGGCTTTTCTTGATTTTTCTCTTTTACTCCAGGTGAGAGGTTCTTCCCTCCTCCTTCTGGCCTAAGCTATTCCAGCTGGTTTTGCATCGAGCACTTCAGTTCTCCCCCAAATAACCACCCCGTCAGGCTCCTCACTGTTGTGCGGCGAGCGAACTCCTCCGAGCAGCATTATGTGTGCCTTGCCATAGTTCTGTCTGCAAAAGACCGCTCCCTAATTGTCTCCACGAAGGAGGAGCTACTCCAGAACTACGGTTGGTGTCAGCCCCTTTCTGCTTTCATGATTCCACAAGGGGAATGTCTACCTTAATTAATATGCATTTGTAAATTTAAAGTATTAATCCTCATCCGGTTTTCACTAGGCTAGTGTAGAGTAGGTTATATGGATTTTTGCCTATATACCAGTGAATTGTAAGATACTTTTCTGTTTGTGTTTCATACGTACACACATACATACACACATACACATATTCTTTGAGAATTTCCTAAGTCTATGCTGTGTCGTTTGGTCCTAAGTACACCCCACTTAAGGCAAGCAGCAGATCCTGAGCCTGGGAGTGTGGTGGGGGGGGGAGAAAGGGAAGGAGGGAGACCTGGGAGGAGCTGAGGTTGGGTGGGAAGGAGAAAGCAAAAGGAAGGGAATACTGTGGTAATTAAATTACAGTCTCAAAAATAAAGAACAAAGAAAAGAAAATTCTCGCTTTCCTGTAGTCTTACTGTTTACGTTGTGTAAACCTGTTGCTAGCACTGTGTGACTAGTGCTACGTATCAGGCAGAAATGGGGAGAGCAGAGAAACCTGTGGAGTTGGGGAAGCTGGCGGAAGATGATGACTGTAGGACACGGTTCTCCCAGAAAGCAGGAGCTTACAACCGGCGATGCCTTCCACACAGAGCCATGCAGAGCTGCTGTCCTGAGATTCTGGGCAGGATGGTCTGTGGGATGAGCAGCATGCCTTCCTCTGATGCTGATGGTTACAGAACAGGGGCAGTGTGGGCATGCGCTCTGACTCTCTCCCTCTGCTTTAGTTGATGACTTCAGTGAAGAATCCTCCTTCTATGAGATTCTCCCGTGCTGTGCCCGCTTTCGATGTGGAGAGCTGATAGTGGAAGGGCAGTGGCATCATCTGGTTCTACTGATGAGCAAAGGCATGCTGAAGAACAGCACCGCGACCCTCTATATCGACGGGCAGCTCGTCAGCACTGTGAAGGTAAGCATTCTGCACCGGGAAACACAGCCCTTCTCAAGCCAGCTCCTGAGAGAAAGTGACGGGGCATGTGCGCGTCGGCAGACTGGTGCATGTGCGTGCTTGCGTACGTACATGTGTATGTGTGTGGAGGCCAGCTGTTGACTTTGGGTGTATTCCTCTGTTGCTCACCACTCTGTTTCCAAGACGGGGTCCCTCTAAACCTAGAGCTCACAGGATGACTAGGTTGGTTGGTACCAGCATCTGTGAGCCTTCCTCCTCCACCTCTTCGGTGCTGCTCACTGATGCAGGCCACCATGCCTGGGTTTCCCTTGGGTGCTTATGCTGTGGGAAGGGATGGGGATGTATCAAGAATATCACACTCTAGTATTCAGGAGCACTGGGAAGGAGGAGTAAAGAATTCCTTCCTGAATGAGGTGAATATTGGTCTCAGTTGAACGTTTCTAAACCTAAAGTTCAAAATACACCAAAATCTAAAACTTCCTGAGTGCCAGTATCATTCACAAAAGGTGTGTGTGGGGGGGATTTCAAAGTATTTTGAATTTTACATTTTCTGAGTAGCAAAGTTTGCATAGATATGCCAAAGTCTGGAAAATCTGTCTAAAGCACTTCCAATTCAGACTAAATCGATCTAAAGCATTTCTGGTCCAGGCTGTAAGCTATCCTTACTTTGAACAGAACTCAGCAAGGTTAAAATTCTTAACTTGTGTGAGACAGTGTCCATCTTACACTGATGTTATTTGAGAGAATAACGAAAGCAGATTAGTGTCCTTGTGTGAAAACATCAGCTTCCTGGAATCATCTCCTTCCCCGGTGGTAGTGATGTTTTATTGTGACGTTCTGTGCCAATGAGATATATGCCGGACTTCCCATTGCAGTATCCGCTGAGTCCTTGGTGTATGGTGGTGTTGAACATGAGTCTCTAGACTGCTAGCTTCCTCCTTGTTCACGCTATGGTGTCGCCAGCTTTTAGGATTGAGAGGCACACAGCAGCATTACACACACGTCCACGTACGCACGTCTACTGAGAGTAGTCAGGCTGGTATGGACATGTGGGTCCTCGCCACCATGTTGCTGACAACACTGGGATCATTCTTTAATAATGTAGAATTTTGGGTATGATCTGAGTTTGGCTGGTGTTATGGAAAACAAATCAGTGGCAATGTCCCTCACCTGTCACAGAAGCTACCGTTACAGGCAGACCCTCAGTTCCTCATCTCTTACACCCTACTGAAATATATATTTAAAATGAGTTGATTGATAATTAAGATGTCTCATCAGTAAACAAAACATTTTCAACTCTGAGAATGTCAATCAACCATGCCTATCTTCTGTTGAGATAATATATGTGCATATGAATTATAGATTTTATTTTTCTTACTATTACGATACTTTTAATCAGTAATTTTCATTAGACTCACATCAAAAGTGGTCTCATCATAGAACTGTGAACTCTACATTTTCAGAGAAGCATCATTAATCTGATAATTAGACCACAGGCAGTGATAGTAGCCCTGTATTTAATTGTTGCCATTTCTCTATATAATGTACTTTGTGAGAATCTGATGACAAATTTCTGCATTGAGCACCCAGATTCTACAGACCGTAGAATCTTGCCCTTTGGATTCTCAACGTGGTTTGAATATATGGTGTGGTCTTGGGGTAATGAGAACACATATAATGTAAAGTAGTTATTCCTGGGTTCCAGGTTTTTGCCGTCTCACCCTTGTGTCTTCTCTGCAGTTGCATTATGTCCACAGCACTCCTGGAGGCTCTGGCTCAGCAAATCCCCCAGTGCTGAGCACAGTCTACGCCTACATTGGGACTCCGCCTGCACAGCGCCACACTGCGTCACTGGTTTGGCGCCTGGGGCCCACTCACTTCTTAGAGGAAGTTCTACCTCCTTCCAGTGTCACCACTATCTATGAACTCGGACCAAATTACGTTGGAAGTTTCCAGGCTGTCTGCGTGCCATGTGAGTAACTCGGCCTCAGTTCTGCGCGCTGTATGGGACATAACTTCTGCAGCGAGATTCGTGTGTGTGTAGGACTGGGTATGTGCTTTTTAATTGTATCGATCACTCCTGTTGAAAGTGCTCTTCTCGGGTTGAGGATATAGCTCAGGATTAGAGTGTTTATCTGCCATGTCTAGGTTCCCAGCATCACAAATTAATTGATAGAGAAAACAAAATATAGAGCCAGGCAGTGGTGAGACCCGCCTTTAATCCCAGCATTTGGGAGGCAGAGGCAGGTGGATCTCTGTGAGTTTAAGGCCAACCTGATCTACAAGAGCTAGTTCCAGGACAGCCCAGGGCTACATGGAGAAACCCTGTCTCGGAAAACCAAAAGAAGAAAGGAAAAAAGAAAGAAAATATAGTACCCCTTTTCACAGTCACACTGTACTTTTCTGATTCGTTATCTACTCACTAATTTCCCATGTTTTCTTCTTGGATTAAAGATGAAGATTTTGATCAACTTCAATCCTATTTTCTTTATGATACTTCTATCACATGAAGCAATTTAAATATTAAAATGTTTTTAAAAAAGAACAAGCTGGTCCAATAAACAAAATTCTCAAGATTAAAGCTATCACTCCTAATAATCCGTCTTCTGAAATCCGTTTTTGACTACAGTTTACTTGTGGCACCCAGATGTGTCACATCTGCCTTGTTCTTGTTCTGATTTCACTCATGGTCTCAGAGACCTTAGTTATGACAGATAAGTTCTAAATATTAACTAACTTGATTATGATTGATTACTTTGTTTTCTCAGCCTTGTGTCTGATGAGAGCCAACCCTGTGCTCAGTAGGTTAATATCCCCTAGGGCCTTGTTCTCTGCTCTGCCTCTTGCATATTTATTTCTCTCAAAGCAGTATCTCAGTTCCTACCATTTTCACTGCCATTTCATCAGTGTGGGAAATGAGGCAGAGACAGACAGACAAATAGATTTACAACATAGATTTTCAGTAGTAAAGCAGGATTCCAAAATGTGTGTTCTTCCCCACCATGGTACACAGTCCTGTTCCAAGGGACGTGGGGGATGTGGGTGAGAGCGCTTGGTAAGCAGAGCTGCCGACACCCAGGCCTTCTAATGCCTTCCCATGCAGAATGGAGTGTTTGATGGTTTGTCAGATGGAGTTTTCATCCCTTTGCCCCCTGTGCAGTAGGCCTGATGGTCAGGTTCGGTAAGAGTAAAACGGTGTAGGCTTGTATGACTGGCAGCCCCTTTCCTATACTGTAGTCACAGAAATAGACAAGAGCTAAAAAGGCAAAATGGCTTTGAAATCTGGCTGTCTTTTATTTCCACTTTAAAAAATATTTAAAGCCACCCAGGCAAGAATGACAGTAAGAATAGACACTTTGCTCTGAGTGTGTAGAAAACTGTTGGCCATTGTGATAAGACACACTCTTTCTTTTGAAGGTAAAGATGTAAAGTCTGAAGGTGTCATTCCTTCGCCTGTGTCACTAGTTGCAGAGGAAAAGGTGTCATTTGGCCTCTATGCACTCTCCGTGTCCTCCCTAACAGTGGCGAGAATTCGGAAAGTCTATAACAAGTTAGACAGCAAAGCTATTGCTAAACAGGTAAGTGGAACTCTCCTCGTTTACCATGGCGGTTCTCACTGGGAGGGTGGTCCAGATGGGCCCTCAGGGTCCCTCAGAGGCGAAGCCCCATGTAGTAGAGTGTGATGTTGCTTGCTTTAAAGATGAATACAAGGGAACATGGGCCAACAAATGTAGGCGGAAAGACAATGGGTTCTCCACAACCAATACAATGCTGCCAGTACCCTCCTAGGCTGCCAGGACCCGGTTTGTCCTCACATCTTCAAAACTAAGATCATCAAGTTAATGTTGTTCTTAGCTGGGTGGTAATTTGGTAAAGCATCCAAGAGACTGCCATGGTCTTCCTCCCCACAGGGCAGGGTTGCTGGATGTAACCGCAACTTTTGTTACTCATTTCCTCTTCTGGTGTCATTCCCTCGCTGACACAACACTTTGGCCAAGAGCAGCTTACGGCAAGAAAAGGGTTATTTCTTGTGTTAGGTTTCAGTCCCTCACTGAATCATGACAGGAACTCAAACAAGAAGTGGGGGAACGCTGCATGTGACTCCCTCTCGGGTTCATGCTTAGCTATTTATGCAGCTCCGGATGACCTGCCTAGGGATGGTGCCACCCACAGTGGGCCAGTCTCAACTGCATCGATCAGTTAGTAAGACAATTCCCCGCAGACATGGCCACAGGCCAATCTGATTAGACAGTTCTCCATTGGAGACTTTCCTTTCAGGTGGTTCTAGGTTGTGTCAAGTTGACAATTCAGTCAAACCAAACTATTTCCTTTGTTGTATTGTATAGTTTTCTGATGCAGTCCTGAGCATCTGAAGTGATTGTTCTCTGTGTGTTTTCTTTCTTTCTTTCTTAAACATTTGATCTCTAAAAATCAAATATGAAATACCTAGACTTTTTGAGAAATGTGTTCCCTGATTGGAATGGAAGCATTGACTCTCTTGAAATATAAATTCACATCTTCCACTACCTTTCAGTAATTTGATTTGCAAATACCTTTCTGCTTCATTTTCTTAGTTTTATTCTGGGACTTTAATTAGCATATTTGTTTTTCCATATTGCCACCTTCATGTGCCATTTATATTTGGTACATTTTGCTCCTAATTTAGGCCAAACATATTTAAATATTTAGTTTAATTGGGAAACTCAGAATATCTTGCTGAGTATCAGCGCTTATGTTGACAGTGTCAAGTTCAGCCTGAGTGTAGCTCAGCCGTAGAACACTTTCTTCGCACACTTTCCCTGGGTGTGACCCCACGCCACAGAATGTTAAGAAGTTGAACTTTATGATCCTAAAGAACACAATTTCTAGTGTTTGTTTGATAAGTTATTAGGCTGACTGGTTTGTGCTTTCTGAGGCAAGTTCTCATTGCATAGCCCACATCGGTCTTGACCTGGATTCCTCCTGCCTTAGCCTCCTAGACACTAAAATTTTAAGCTTGGACCACCACATAGACTTCCTTTTAAAAAAAAATACTGATATTGTTAAAATTTAAGCAAATACAATAAAAAAGGTTTTCTCTGTACTTCCGGCTGTATGGCAGATGAGCCTAGTCGGTATGTTTTGTATTTTCCTTATGTAGTCATGTTTCATCTGTAATCTTGGAAATGTTATACAAATAAAGCTGATTGGGTCTGGATAAAACTGCATCATCAACAGTATTTGTCTGCGAGGCACTGAATGGTGGACAGCCTCCAAGCCATGGGGAGGTCTGTTCAGGAGGTCTCTCAAATATCTCTGCCATCTTTACCTCTGTCGACTGTGTTTAAAATTACTTTTATGAAATCTCATACTTTGGAAGTCCTTGCCCAATTAAAGGAAAGATTGTAAAGAAGACTCATATTTACATATTCTGTAAGTAGGAGACAGAAAGGGTTTACCCATCATAGGAGTGGTAGCACCGTACCAGACCGTTCTTCTCTGACTGTGTTCTTTTCCTTTCCTGTTCTCCAGTTGGGCATTTCCTCCCATGAGAATGCCACCCCGGTGAAGCTGGTTCACAATGCCGCAGGCCATCTCAATGGCCCAGCACGCACAATTGGGGCCGCTCTCATTGGTTACTTGGGTAAGTTGTCTTTCTTGTTTCAAATTCTTTGCTTTCAAATGTGCATTTCTTTCCTTCATATTCATATAAAGGGAGACAAGGAATTTTTAAGTTTATATTTTGAAGCACTTGACATTACACTTTAACATGGCAGATCGTGTTCCTGCCGTGTTATGAATTTGTCCCAAATTCTAATCATATTTAAAAATTATGAGCACTCATGAAATCTCCTGAGCTTCTGTACAAACTGCAAATGGCATGTTGAAACAGTTGTGAAAATCAAAGCTTTGGTTACTTTGTGGTTTCATTCTATGCTGGTTTTGCTCATACATCTTTCTGTTCCTTAAAAATGATCTGAAAGAACTGGGGTTGTAGCTCCATAGTAGAGCCCGTCTGTAGCAGGCACGAAGCCATTGTTCTATTCCCCAGTACCTCCAGACAGCAGCAGAAAGAGTGAATTGGGGGAGCTTCTGGGTGTAGACACGGTCCGCCTGTCACAGGCATCAGAGTTGCCTCGGCTAGAGCTCCACGCTCTGTCTTGGAGTTGGAGTTTATGGTTAGGCAGGATCAAGGCACCCCAATCAGGCTCCCAGGCTTCAGGAGAACTGACTAAAGCTGTGCTCCCCTGATGCGGGTTCCTTTTTAGAGTAACAAGCAGTTTTGTTTGGCCAACTCCTATGTTTAATTCGTCCTTGCAATTTTCAGCACCCTATGCTGGCCATAGCCTGACCCTGCTTTTCTTTTGTGGTAATATTGTGTTATTAAAGGTCTTCTGTTTGATGGAGCACCGCTTTGGGACTTAGGACTTTCCATTCTTTGCAGAACCCCAGCACAGTGTGGTGTGGTGGGAAGTGATGAGCAAAGCATTGGCAGACCAGGTTCCAATTCCTGCCCTCCCACTGAGTGACTCAGGCCAAGCATCTAAGCTGCTTAGACTTCAGTTTCCTTCCCTGTGAATAACATTTACCCTGATAGCCTTAGAAGATACTTCTCAAAATCCATGTTTCTCATGGATTAAAATGTTATAAATGCTGCAAAGCCTATAAACATTAAATTCATATTAACATGTGGGTATATTTATATTGGGTTTTTCCTTTTTTATTTAGTTAAACTATAATCACATCATTTCTCTCCTCCCTCCTATCCCTCCTGTCTAAGGGCCCTGCCTCCTGGCTTCGCAGATTCACAGCCTGTTCTCTTCAAACCATCGTCTTTAGACATTCAGAGAACTGAACCAGCTTATAAGTACAGCCTGCTGAGTCTGCTCAGTTGCTGGCATGCCTGTGTTTAAGGCTGTCCACTTGATTTGGGGTAACCCGATCAGAGAGCTCATCTCCAGTGAAGATTGAGTCTCTTTCTCTCAGCAGTTGTCAACTGCCTGTCACTCTCCATCACGTTATGGGTCCCAATGAGATATCGACATTAGGATATCAACCGTTGCTGGAACTGTTCAGGTCTTTAGAGAGACATATTGAGATTTCATGAACACAGCTTCTCTGTCACTTCTAAGAGTCACAGTTTCATAGCAGACTTCCTGGTCTTACATTTTCCCCAGCCTCTGCTCCATTCTGTTCCCTGAGAGATGGAGCAGTTGGGGCTGGGTACCATATGATCAGCTGTTCTGCATTTTGATCTGTTGTGACTTTCTATCCTGATCTCTTGCTTCTGCAAATAGAGATTGATGGGGAGTGAGAGCTGTGCTCATCTGCGTACATAAAGGTAAGTGTGGAGACTGTAGCCAGGTTATAGTAGGTTAGGAAAGTCGCCCTAGAAGATCCTCGGGTCCATGACCGTACCAGCTGTGTGTCATGGCTGGGCAGCACTTAAAGGATAGCTTGCCCCCTGGTCATTGTGATGGACATAGGTGCCACACCTGGCTAGGACTCTTGATCCTTTCCTCCCTCAGCACCTTGCATTGCACCTTCTAGAACTATGGAAAATAGTCCTCAAGGAGGAGGTTTGGGGTCAGTTCCAGCTCAAATCCTCAAAGTATGTGTAATGTCTTTGGCATTTGGGAGGCATCCAGGAGCTATGGCAACAGGGAGACATCCAGGAGCTATGGCAACAGGGAGACATCCAGGAGCTATGGCAACAGAGAGACATCCAGGAGCTATGGCAACAGGGAGACATCCAGGAGCTATGGCAACAGGGAGACATCCAGGGCTTTGGCAATAGGCTCTATTGTTTTGGGACTCTCTTGGACAGACTCCCCTGACTAACCACTTGAAAGATTTCCCATGCCTGGTACTAATTGAAAATTTGTTAAATAGTTTGTGGGAGGAGTATTAGAAGCCTGTATGATGTAATTTCACTTGAAATGTGTGTGTACATGCACATACACTTATATGTACAAATGCAATTTTAGCTAAGTATAAAATAATGATTCCTCATATATTTTATATTATGACTGATCTCAAAACTCTGGGCTCAAGTGATCTTCATTCTTCCTTCTTAGTAACAGGGGCTACACGTCACAGCTACTTTTATTTTTAAAGATTTTTTTTTAATTTTTAAGTATGTGTATATGTAGAAGCTGAGGTGCACGTATGGGCAGGCACCCTCAGATGCCAAACATGCTGGATCCTGAAGCTAGTGTTATGGGAGGTTGTGAGCCACCTAACATGAGTGCTAAGAGTTGAACTCAGGCTCTCTAGGACTACACGCTGTACTCTTAACCACTGAGCCATCTCTCCAGCCTCTGATTTGGCATCTTAATCACTCAGTCCTAAAGAGCAGGCAGGTAGTGCTCACCTGCGCAGCATCCCTGCCCTGCACTCATTTCCCCACATGGATCCCCAGCAGAAACTAGGAAGCTCTTTCTCACCCCAGATCACGTTCCTGACCTCTGTGTTTCTAGCCTGTGTCTTGCCCAGCACCGTGTACTGGATAGGTGAAGCTGCTCTAAACCCATTCTATATGCTCGTCTCACGCCTTTCTGGGAGTCGTAAACTAACACTGCCTTCTCCCAGATTTTTCTTTTCTTTTTTTTTATGAAATATGTGACTGTTAGCAAACTCGTCAGTGTGACTTCTTGTTTGCATGGGAAATCTATTTAATTATCATTTGCTCTCTTTTCAATCAGGAGTAAGGACGTTTGTCCCTAAGCCTGTTGCCACTACGCTGCAGTACATTGGAGGAGCTGCTGCCATCCTGGGCCTGGTGGCCATGGCCTCTGATGTGGAAGGGTTGTATGCAGCAGTCAAGGCCCTGGTCTGTGTGGTCAAGAGTAACCCGCTAGCCAGTAAGGAGATGGAGAGAATCAAGGGCTATCAGGTTGGTAACCGTAAGGCTTTGCCGTCACTCCCCTTTACCCAGATCACCTCATTCTCATTAGTCCTGTTTTCTAAACTGGAAACGTATCGAATGAGGAGGCATCTGTGTGGCTTTGTTTAACTTTGGTTTCTCAGGTCCGCGTCTTTCAGTCTCGCGTGTCCTGCAGACTGCATTGTTATGTATGAGGCACTGGACCCTCGCTGTCCTACGGAATGGTTCCAGGTCTCTGTGCAAGTCTCATACACATCTCATCCATCCATGCTGCTTTTGCATGTGATCTGGGTGTGACTAGTCCATGCGCTGAATGCTGAGATATTTATCGCTCATACTACTATGTGAATTCTGTCCCTACAGTTCTCTCCCTACAGTTACTATATAGTGCGGTGGTTAGGGGATAATCAGAGGAAATGTATGTACAAAGCTTTTAAATGGGATGTTTTTGACCTCAGTTTGACCTAATCTGTATGTTCAAACGCCATGGATAGAGAAAGCCAGCCATGTTCAGAGCACTGTTTGCTTGCTTGGGTGTTCTTTCCCTACCCAGAGGGAGTGAAGTGAAATGGATCAGGTTAGCTGCTCCTTGGAGAGACTGGGGGATGGTGACCCCTCAAAGCTTTCCCCATTTTCTTTGTGGCTCCCTTCTATTTCACTCCCCTTCATCTCTAGCTCTCATACTCACTAAGTATGGAGAGCCACTGTACAGCGGGCACACACAGGGGTTCCTGATGGTGCAGAGGGGGTGGTAAGATTGGCGTTGTTCTCTGCTGTGTAGTCTGTGGGGCAGAAAAAGGACGCAAGGGAAACAGTTTAAATATTTGAGGGAAAACTGAGTCTCTGCTGTGGAATTTTTGTTGTTGTCACTGGACACCTGTGAAAAGCATGAAGGCAGGAATGCTGTCTTCCGGCTTGTGCTGTTGGAGCCTTGGTCCACGATCTGCTAGCTCTGTGACTGCTGGCCTGTTGTAAAATAGGACATCAGAGTGGGGAGCATGTGCCTGAGGAGAGCTGTTGATCTCATGCAGCAGGAGACAGGAAGGGACTGAGGACTATTTCTCCGAGTACATCCCCAGTGGCTCCTTTCACCCAGCAGGACCTCACCTGCCCTAATAGCATTAGGTCATGAAGCCAACAAAGAGTTAACCCGTTGACTAGATCCGTTAGATGTGCCACGATCCACGTGATTATCTGCAATAGGCCTGTTGTGCTTCTTCTTCCAGTTGTTGGCAATGCTGCTAAAAAAGAAACGCTCCCTTCTCAACAGCCACATCCTGCATCTCACGTTTTCCCTGGTGGGGACCGTTGACAGTGGCCATGAGACATCCATTATTCCCAATTCCACGGCTTTCCAGGACCTGCTTTGTGATTTTGAAGTAAGTATACACACTAACTCGTAATACAAAGTTGATGGATCTATTCAGCTTTTTCTTTTTTCTTCTCCAAGAGAGTTAAGCAGTTTTATCTCAGTTATATGTGTCTGAAATCGTGTAATTTTATGATTATATCAGTATCATTTAGTAAAACATAAGAAATCAAGTAATTATATTTCCTTTTCTCCAAATACTTCCTGTTCTACAAATGTTACAGACACTAAATGCTTAATACATACCCTGCAGCTGCCCATTTCTACTGCAGCAGGCGAAACCAAAGGTTTCCATTACGCGCTTGTGAAAGAAACTTTTCCACGAGAAGTGGAGTCTGGGTGGTTAGCAGCTCCACAGTGAAAGAATGTGCTCCCTAAAACAGCAGTTTCCAAGTTTATGATTCCTCCGACTTCAAGTTTATGATTACCATTTAATATGCAAACATAAATTTAGTTGAATACCAAATTCTGGCTCCGTTTCACAGTACCTTTCTACTCCATGACTTCCTAGAGCATCTTTTATTACTAAGCCACAATAGTCTATAAATAATTCCTCCCCTTTTTATAAACAGCCATTTCACAAATAAAATAATCATAACAGCATATATTTTCTTTGATGTTATTTTATAATCTAAAATAATTGGTTTATCTTTGAAGAATATTGTACTATGCCCATTTCTTTCCTATCCTTTTGCTGTATTTGCACATTTTTCTAATTTATAATATCCAAAATAGTTCATATTATTTTCACCTTAAATGATCAGTTATTTTTTTTAAATGCATTTAAAAAAATCTTTTCATTGCCCAGATGTATCATATTTACAGCTCTTTAAAGATTTTATTTTTATTTTTTATGTAAGTATATCTGTGCTCATGTACAGTACCCTAGGAGACCAGAATAGGGTTTCGGGTCCCCTTTAGCTGCAGTTACAGGTAGCTGTGCACCATCCAGTTTGGGTGCTGGGAACTGAAGCTGTATCCTCTCAAGAGCAGCGAGGGCTCCTAATGACTGAGCCTTCTCGTTAGCCTGACAACACATTCCTTATTTGTAAATCTGTATTCCGCTTGTACCTGAATTATAACCGAGGTCTGCTGGCAATGAATTCTCCCATCTGAAGAAGGCTTTTTCTATTCTCTTTTTATTTAAAGATGCTTTTGCGTGAATGCACTTCTACTTGGCCATTTTCACGGTTCTAAACTTTAAAAATGTCATTGATCATATTTATCTTTATGAATGACATATAGAATATATATAATAGATTTAAAAGCATGCTAATTGCATTTCTGTGTTCTTGGGTCTATTTATAGTGATTGAGTTTTCTCCCCATTTTCTGCTGTGTATAGTTAATTATATGACTAAAGATGTTCCATTAATGTGCTTGATTTTGTTCTGTTGACAATGGGGCATTTTCAGGCTTAAATATTCTGTTGTTCATGCTTTGCTGTAGGTCTGGCTCCACGCGCCGTATGAACTTCATCTTTCTTTATTTGAACACTTCATTGAACTGCTGACCGAGTCCAGGTATTAGTTAATGCTCGTGTGGTTGACTGTCCACTTGTGAAAGAGATGGTCTTGCAATGTGTGAACTGTCTTTCTCTTACAGTGAGGCTTCCAAGAATGCCAAGTTAATGAGGGAATTTCAGCTAATCCCCAAGCTGCTCCTGACTCTCCGAGACATGTCCTTTTCCCAGCCGACCATTGCTGCTATTAGTAATGTCCTGAGCTTCCTGCTGCAGGGCTTCCCCAGCAGCAACGACCTGCTCAGGTGGGTTTGTCTCTCTAGAGACTGAACTCGCCAGTGAGGTAGAGATGAGTTGGATGGAATTGGTCCCTAGGGTCCCTATGCTCATGTAACAATTGTAATGTCATCATCGTGCAAGTAAGGTGTGGGAAGGGGTATGGAAATCAGCCAGAAACACCGGCTGACCTAGATGTGAGAGTTTTCATTATAGGAATTGTCAGCCCCCACCCTCACTCCTCAAGGCCTGTTCATTCTCGGGTGTGTGTCACACACATGCACATAGACTTCTGCTTTGCACCTTGCCTTGCCCTCTGTCACTCAGAAACAGATGAAGCTTTATTGTTGGGACATAAATATTTTATATGATTTGAGTATTAATTTGTTTAAAGTAATTGAAGAGGTGGCTCGGGTGTAAGATCACTAGCTATGCAGCTGTGGTGAGCTGAGTAGCACCTACATGGCAAGCCAGATCCGCCTGTACCCATACAGATGGGAGCAGAGACAGAAGGGTCACTGGCAAGCCAGATCCGCCTGTACCCATACAGATGGGAGCAGAGACAGAAGGGTCACTGGCAAGCCAGATCCGCCTGTACCCATACAGATGGGAGCAGAGACAGAAGGGTCACTGGCAAGCCAGATCCGCCTGTACCCATACAGATGGGAGCAGAGACAGAAGGGTCACTGGCAAGCCAGATCCGCCTGTGCCCATACAGATGGGAGCAGAGACAGAAGGGTCACTGGCAAGCCAGATCCGCCTGTGCCCATACAGATGGGAGCAGAGACAGAAGGGTCACTGGCAAGCCAGATCCGCCTGTGCCCATACAGATGGGAGCAGAGACAGAAGGGTCACTGGCAAGCCAGATCCGCCTGTGCCCATACAGATGGGAGCAGAGACAGAAGGGTCACTGGCAAGCCAGATCCGCCTGTACCCATACAGATGGGAGCAGAGACAGAAGGGTCACTGGCAAGCCAGATCCGCCTGTACCCATACAGATGGGAGCAGAGACAGAAGGGTCACTGGCAAGCCAGATCCGCCTGTGCCCATACAGATGGGAGCAGAGACAGAAGGGTCACTGGCAAGCCAGATCCGCCTGTGCCCATACAGATGGGAGCAGAGACAGAAGGGTCACTGGGCGGGCTGCTCGCCCGGCTGTCACATACAAGCACCAGGCTCAGGAAGAGACCCTGTCTCAAGAGAACAAAGTAGAGAACGACAAGGTAGGAAAGCCAGTTCATTCTCTGTCCTGCACAGATGCACAGGCACTCACCCCTACACACATGCCTACCCCACAGTCTCACACACACACACACACACTTGCACGCGTATGCTGGAGGTAATAGCTTTTTTTTTTTAACATGAGGGAAATTCAGAAATTCAAAGCCTTTCCTTTTATTTATGGAGTCTGCAGAAAATTGTTTGATGCTTTTAACTTTGATATTCAAAGCTGAGGCTCTGACACTGTTTTGGAAAATTTCAATTATCTTAATTACTATTATTTATTTAGAATTTATTCTGCCATATGATCACTTAGATGAAATTATCATCAAACCTCATCAACATTTTAAGTTTTTAACTTTTCCACTTCCTTTGTAAATGAACAAGGGCCCAGAGAACTCTAACTGCTTGTCTCTGGTCACATTGTTAAAAGTCAGTCAGTGTCTGTGTGTGTGTGTGTGTGTGTGTGCACATAAATATACTTATATATACACACATATCATATATGTATAACCTAGCCTGCATTCTGAACCCAAATTCTCCATCCCTGGCTCAGTGGACTCATACAGATCAGCCAGAGCATCTAACCTGACCAGCCATGCTCTCCAGCTTGTTTAAGTCACGGGGCTCAGTAGACTTCAGAAAACCTAGAGACATCTCTGTGTTGATGGCACTAGGTGTGGTCTACGAGAAAGCAAACTGAATACCGTCCCCTAAAGAGCCATAGAAGTCGAAGCAGAAATGTGTGTATTTTCTCATTTCTTTGTATCTCGTAATCTAGGGGAAAAAAAATCAGCCCTTTTTTGCTTTCTGCTTTATTTAAAGGTTTGGCCAGTTCATCTCCTCTACTTTGCCAACCTTTGCAGTTTGTGAGAAATTCGTGGTTATGGAAATTAATAATGAAGAGAAGCCTGATGTGGGTGAGTTAACCAAAGAAAATGGGCAGCTAATCACTCTGCCCTCATATGATACAAATGAGACTGAATTGTATGTGAAAATATTATGTGACATTCCTCTTTATGTTACTTTTTTTGTCTTTTATGGGTATGCCTATCATATGTTAAATCTATGTAATATACAGAAATGTAGTGTGGTCACAACATATAAAATCTTTCCTAATTTTAGAGTCATGGCAGTTCTCTTCTGGTATAACTGAAATTACTTCATTTCTAAAATTATGTCCATATTACTAGTATTATTTGTCTGTAGTTTTTTTTTTTACTGTAGTCTTCAGTAGTCATTGAAAGAAATCTTTTTACCTGCTGATACTGAGAGAGAACTTTCCTTGTTCATCATTATTGATGTTATTGCCCTGTTATATAATCAGAAAATCTCTCCCATGGAATCTTATAGCTTACAGACATACACAGAAGAAGTATAGCAAAAGTAGTGTAACCTCAACTTGCAGAGGACAAAGATTAAGAGACTGGAATGCTAAAACCGGTCTACTAATGACAGACTTGGACTAGAGCATACGGCTCCTGCTTAATTCGCTCCTGCCAGTTCATTTGAAACTACCTTGATCTTAGAAAAAAATAGCAGAATTACGATGAAGTGGATAGACAGTATTGGTCGAATACTTATTGTGTGTTCTATCTAACTACACAACAACCCTGTGCTGTGGTTACTGCCACCTCTGCTTTAGGGAAAAGAATCTGCCACTCACGCAACATAATTGAAAGATCTAAGATCGTGACTATATTTGAATCAAGGTAGCCCAAACCAACTTGAGGTTTTTTGTTTTTATTGAATAGATTTTTTTATACAGTATATTCCGCTTATTGTTTTCCTAATCCCAACTCTCCCCAGATCCTCTACACACACACACACACGCACATATACACACAATCCTCTATACTCCCCCCCACACACAATCCTCTACATACACACACCCAATCCTCTACATTCCCACACACACAATCCTCTACACACACACACACACACACAATCCTCCACACACACACACACACACACACACACACACGCAATCCTCTACATTCCCACACACCCAGTCCTCTACACTCCCACACATACACCCAATTCTCTTCACTCCCCCACAACCCAATCCTCTATACTCCCACACACATCCAAATCTACACCCTGTCTTTCTGTCTCATTAGAATACAGTCCTCTAAAAATAAAATAAGAAGAAAAAATAAAATCAAACCAGAATGGACAAAAAGAAAAAAACAAACAGAATAAAAAAAAGGGCCAAAGGGAAAGAAGCATACGGATACTGAGACACACATTCACATGCACAGGAAACCCATGAACAAAATCAGAAACCACAATATATAAGCAAAAGACCTGTAAGAAGAAAACAACAAATTCCCAGACAAAGCATTGTGAGACAAAAAATCTTCGAAAATGCTGTTACATTGAGTTTTGTGTTGCCCATCTACTGTGGAGCTCGGGTCTGCCCTTAGGTGTGGCTTGTTTCCCCAGTGAGATGGTGGTGAAAATTAGTTGGAGACAACTTCTGGTTTAAGGATAGGCGGTGGTATCTGCTACCCTCAGTGCTAGAAGGCCATCTGGCTGAGACCTCTGCCAGTCCTGGGCATGCTGCCACAATCTCCGAGTTCATAGTGTGGCAGTCTTGTTTTCGTGATGCCCTCCATCCCCTCTGGCTCTTCCAGTCTTCCCACCTCCTCTTCCCCAGAGTTCCCTGACTCCCGATGGAGGGAGATGGAGATCCTATTTAGAACTGAGTGTTCCAAGGCCCCCTGGTGCTGGGCACTTGAAAGAGGGTGTCCTAAGTCCCCGTGTGAACTTGAAGCATCATAATGAATAAAGTAATAAATTTTCTTTGTGTATATGGAGGGGAAGTGGGAGTCAGGATCTCTCACTTTCTGTCTTTGGGTGACCTAACCTGGTATATAAACCAAGGTGCCTCTGCCTCTTGATTGCTGGGATTAAAGCCATGCACTACTGTGCTCAGCTAAATTTACTTTTTATTTCACTATGTAGACCTGACTGGCCTGGAACTCGAACTCACTATGAAGATGAGACTGGCCTTGAACTCACAGAGATCTGCCCACCTCTAGAATGTTAGTTTAAAGGCACGTGTGACCACACCCAGACAAATCCATATTTTAAAAGACAGTCTAAAGTTCTAGAGTAGTCCATGATCCAAACAAATAGAAGCTAAAATCACAATAGAGTTCTGGCTGGGCCTCAGTGCTAGCAGAAATGGAAGCGTGGCGGTGACTAATGGTGCCCAAACCCTAGGCTTCTGGTCCACCCCACTGAGGGACTCTGAACCTGTCTTGCTCGGCTTTTCTATAGTTTCTTTCATGCTTTGTGTCTCTATTCTGAACTATATAAATTCTCACTTTGCTTTGTGTAGTGTATTTGTTGAATAAACTAATGATTCCTGTTTTCAAACTTTAACATCTAGTCTCAACAGAAAGCATGGCTCTCGTCTCAGAGAAATTAAGAGAAAGTTCATTCTTGAGCCAGTAATGAGTGATCATGACCTAGGTTCAGGTTGGCTCAGGTAGTATGTTTTAATGTAGAACGGCTTCGTGAAGTTTTATAGTTACAGAACAAAAGTAAGTAGTTTTTCACATACACCGGTGCAAACATTGGGTAGCAGGATCAGCAGAGCAAGGGAGCATCTTGTCATCTTAATGTTCTCCTAACTGTAGCTGGGGAAAGGTCGCAGTCTGCTGAGTTAATTCATTTCAGAAGGGTTTACTGGATCACACAGAGGCGTTAGGTCAGACAGAGCAAGCTTAGCATAGTCTAAAGCCTCTGGGGTCCTGATCTGCAACATTCCAAGTCTTCATAATTAGGGAGTTCATCGAGTATATCGAAGCTTTAATGTGGGTGTTGCCTGTTCCAGGAGCTTTAGGTCACATGACTGCATTTACCTCATCCTTAAAGAAAGAGGAAGTAGAGAACCTGTCAGGGACACTGAGGTTCTGTGGGAATAACTGTTTTGATTCCTATGGTTTTAATTGGTGGCTTCCTCCTACTAAAGAAGATAGGGGAGTATTAGTTAAAATACAGGAGAAGTCTGAAGTCACTACCTTTGACAATGTTGGAGGTATAAATGAACACTGGTCATGGTTCTAAAGAGAAATTATCTGGTTCATTTTCTTTTTGCTATGGTGGAAATCACTTGTGAAGAACATGTTTCCTACAAGGTTATTTTTTCCATTATGTCAAAGAAGTGGATTGGGCATTTTATCCTCCATTCCTGGGGTATGTAAATGTGTTTATCTCCCCCTTAGGATCAGAAGAGGAGTTCGGAGGTCTTGTGTCTGCCAATCTTATACTTCTGAGGAACAGACTTCTAGACATCTTGCTAAAACTAGTTCATACATCGAAAGAAAAGACAAGCATTAACTTGCAGTGAGTGAAACCTACTACTCCTAGTCTGGCATGGGGGTGCACACCTTCAATCACACTACTTGGGAAGCAGAGGCAGGCAAATCTTTGTGTGTTTAGGCCAGCCTGGTCACATTGTGAGTTCTAGGACAGCTAGGACCACGTAGTGATAACCTTTCTCAAGGAAAAAAAAAGACGACAACGATGAAGAATAAAAAGGAGTAAAAGAACCGATATTCCTGTATGCTGGTCCTTGAAAACAGAGACTGCACTTTTGTTTCCTGGCCACCCAGACCTGAATAATCTCACAGAAGCTATATTAATTACAACACTGTTTGGCCAATGGCTCAGACATATTCCTAGCTAGCTCTTACATCTTAAATTAACCCATTTCTGTTCATCTATACATCACCACAAGGCTGTGATTACCTGTAATGTTCTGGCATCTTTCTCCTTCTGTGGCTACATGGCATTTCTTTGACTCCACCTACTCTCTCTCTCTCTCTCTCTCTCTCTTTCTCTCTTTCTGTTCAGATTTCCTATCTGGTTTTAATCTGCTAAGCCATTGGCTGAAATAGTTTTATTCATTAACCAATAAAAGAAACACATATACAGAAGGACATCCAACATTAGTTACTCATCACTTCCTGTCAAACAGATTTCAAACAGGTTTCAAAGGATTGACTTCAACCCTGAAATTGATAGTATCTCAAAACTGAAGCTCAGCCAAATTTTCTATTTGAAATCTGAGTTTAGTTTGAAAGCTAATTTCCTTTCTTTGCGCCCGTCTGTCTTGGAGCAGGGCTTGTGAAGAGCTGGTGAGGACCCTGGGTTTTGACTGGATCCTGATGTTCATGGAAGAACACTTGCATCCCACCACAGTAACAGCTGCCATGCGGATTCTTGTGGCCCTGCTGAGTAACCAGTCGATCCTCATCAAGTTTAAGGAAGGACTCAGCGGCGGAGGATGGCTGGAGCAGACGGATTCTGTGCTGACAAATAAGATAGGGACTGTGCTAGGTGAGAGACTCCAGTTCCGTGCTTCAAAATACGCTGCTGGTCTGTCTGAGTGCTGCGTAAGTGTGCGCACTCCAGTTGATAGCACCGCCACTAGGAACTATAAATTCTAATACCAATAAAAAGAAACCTTATAGTCTTCCAGATTCAAACTACAGCCAGAGATGGAATTTTAATATGTGAAAACTCAGAGAACTGGCTCTGCTTTTATTGTTCCATACAATCTTCTTTGGCCTCAACTGTTACAGCAGAATTGACTAATGGGAGCGTTAGTGTCCGTGCTGCATGCCCTGCGTCAGTCACCGAGCTCGCCATGCATTAGCTTGTTTGGTTTGCACAGTAACTGGATGATGTGTAAGTATATCATCCATAACTCACAGACGAGAAGCAAAGCCCATCAATCACACAGCAGGGACGCATCAGGATAGACACCCCATTGTCTCAGATATGTATGGTGGGGCCTAAGTCACGTAATCATTGTGATTCAGAAACGAGATGATGTATGCACGAGAGTGAGAAATTTTTCTTCATTAGAGTATATTTTAGACAATTAATTCAGCCACACTGAGAAACTGGTGAAGATATATATATACTTAAAAACAACCTAGACATAAATTGTTCTTATTGTGTTAAATAACATAACTGGAAAATGTGAATCGCCATTTGAAATTTTAATAGCTTCAGAGTGAAAGTCAGTCACTACTGCTTCTGTGCACAGAAGATTTCTGTTGAAACTGTGGCTGACATTCACTCTGCACTGAGCTCTCTGCTGGGCATGGGGTGTCAGAAGGACCATGTTTGGGTCGTACCCTGAAACTCTGGTGTAATCGAGGACTCCTGTAGAGACAGAATTCATAGATGCATGCATGTTCTTAGCCACATCCACGCTCTCTCCCAGCTGTCTCCTGGCAAAGTTTCAGAGAATGGTGGGTGACCCACTCAGCTTGGGGAGACCACAGCCACAGTGGGCATGGATCTGCCTTCTCCACGGCTGTCTCTTCTGACACAGTGCAGATGTGTTGTGTGAGGAGGTCATTTGTCTTCGTTTACTCCTAAGCCTGATTCCATATATAACTTAAGGTTAAGATGTATATGCTGTCTTTTTTTTTAGGACAAATTGCTCAGTTTCACTTAATTCTTTTGGAAACATGAGCTCTTTGACAGTTACTCTTGTCTTGAATGTGCTTTCCACTGTGAGAAGCATCTGTGGACATGTCCCAGCTCTCTGTGAGAACCTGTGTCCTCCTGGGCAAGATGGCTGCGGTCCAGCAGGTGGTGTCGTGAACCTGGACTAAAGATGGGGTCAGCCGCTGGTCCCTGGCTGGCTTTGCCTGTGTGAGCACTGGGACCCTTCCTAACTCTTCTTCCCTCCTTTCCTCCTAGGGTTCAATGTGGGCAGGAGTGCCGGCGGGAGATCCACAGTCAGGGAGATTAACCGGGAGGCCTGCCATTTTCCCGGCTTTCTGGTTCTGCAGGCTTTCCTGCCTAAGCACACAAATGTCCCTGCCCTCTATTTCCTCCTCATGGCCCTGTTTCTGCAGCAGCCTGTGAGTGAGCTGCCTGAGAACCTGCAGGTCAGTGTGCCTGTCACCAGCAGCCGATGTAAGCAGGGCTGCAAGGTAGGAATTACCTAGTAAGGTGTCGCTGTAAAACCTGACATTCTTTTCCTTCTGACATTTAAAGTTGAATTTGGGGATTTAAAAACCCTGAAAATTTGCTAGGTGATTTTCCTAGAAAGACGTCCTTATCACAGTTACACCCTCTTTTCTCTGGTTGTTCTGTGTGATTGTCTATACATGAGGACTTTGGGTGACATTAACGATGATCTAAAGGATTGTTTTGAGTAACCTAACTTTACCTAGAAATTTGATTTTATACCAGATAATAATAAATGACAGGAGGGTGTGGGGAGATACCTTGAGCCTGTGATCCCCAGAACCCGAATAAGAAGTCACCATGGCTGCACAGCCCTTAAGTAGGGTGAATGGGGGACCCTTGGAGCTCATTGACCCTCTGTACCCAAATTGGTAAACCTTGGGTTCAATGAGGAGACTTTGTCTCAAAATATAAAAATGAAGGCTAGAGAGTGATGAAGGAGAGATACCAGACATCAGTCTTGGGTCTCCACACACATCTGCTTATTTCGCGCGCGCGCGCGCGCACACACACACACACACACACACACCACTCTAAAATGAGTAGATACAAGTATTGGTTTGAAATTGTTAATTTCTTAATGGTATATAACATCTGCATTTTCAAGATGATTTCCAGTAATGATTGATTTGAGTTGTCATTAAAGATATTAAAATTGTCTCTATGTAGCTGATATCTGTGGCTCCATAAAGACTTACTTTAACCTTTAAATTCAACTTTGCTTCCATCCAACACCAAATGATATTCAAAGCAGTTTTAATATTTAACTAAGCCTTTTCCATGAAATCTCCTAAGCACTACTCTTAGATTTATGCTCAGTAGAATTTGGTTTCCCGGGTCTTTTTGGATCACATGGCACCATGGCCTTGGTGTTGTGTAAAGCTGCTCTCAGTAAATCCCATCATCCACTCATTCTGTCAGATCTTACTCATAGGTAGCATACGTTTGTGTCATGGCTGAGTTTGGGCACTGACTTCACTGTGCTCCTGTAAACATGTTCCTTAAGATGATCACATTGATTATTTCATCTTTTTTCTAATTGCTATGTGGGGGTTGGGGCCATATTTTGTCTAGAAAAAAGGAATAGAGTAACGTTGAATGTGTAGGTACTTGCTGAGATGGACCAGGTGACGGTCTATACGGTATTCCCCAAGCTTTGATGTGTAGAATGGAGGGTTACTAATGATCTATTGGTTGGTCATTACTCAGTTAAAGCAAAAGTAGTTTCAAAGAGATTTTAGATTGTTAGAATATCTAAACATCTCTAGGGAAAAAATGACCAGTGTCTTATTGTTGCTTGCTTGATCTGCAGTTTGACTTGGATTCCATCTGGACCTTTATCTTTGGAGTCCCTGCCTCCAGCGGAACAGTGGTCTCTTCCATCCACAACGTGTGCACAGAATCTGCTTTCTTACTGCTGGGGATGCTGCGCAGCATGCTGAATTCAGTGAGTTCCAGACGACCAGAGGGCTGGCAGCCCACAGCCCGCGAGCAGTGCTGGCTACCACACAGAGAAAGCTCGCTGCCATTTACCACAGCTGTCTGCTTGCCGTGGCTCTAGTCTCCACTGTTTTCTTACCTCTAATGTAAGGACAGGCAGTGTAGTTAAGACCCCAAATTACAGGCTGGAGGTGTGGCTCACTGGCTGACTCTCTGCCTGCTAAGTGGGAGGTGGGGTTTAAGCCCCAGCACTTAAGAGCGACCAGAAACCACAGACTCTGGAAACAAGGGTCCCATGCCTGGTATTCCAAATGCGCTAGCTTCTGTCTACATCTTAAGTTGAAACATCTTGTGATAACAGCATTTATCTCGTAGGTTATGAGGATTTCTGAGGTATTACATACACAAAATATATTAAAAGTATCATAAGTATCACCTAATATTACCACCATAAGATATATAGTAATAGATATGCATATAATCATTACTTTCATTTAGACATTATTTTCCGTTCTAGTTATTAATAGAATAGCGGTTAGAAGAGTAGTGACAGAATCTACTCCTGTCTACAGGCACACTGTGAATGGTGGCCTAGCTTGTTACACAGCTTAGAATTGTATATTAAGAGAAAATGCTAACCTAGAGTCCTTGCATTACTTGTATCTGATGGTTCTCATCTAAGAACAAAACAGCATTGCATTAAATGCATTCATTGCCTTTGAACTTTACTTTCCTGCTGGTCCATAAATAAATGTAAAATTCTATGTCGAGAAGCCACGCTCAGGACAGGTCTCAGGAAATAGCATTTTTCAAATACTTAGATTTGCATACTGTCTTACGGAGCACTACATGTTTGTCGGCTAGTGCTTGCAGGCACTGCACTGTGAGGTAGTGGAAGGTGTACAGGGAGAAATGGCTTCTGTGTCTTTAGCCTGCTCCCGGCCTTCTGGCAGGATGCCCAGAACAGTAAAGGCAGAGAGCTACTGTCATGCAGCCGTAGTCATGTTGATGCCAACAACTGTTCTTAGCCGTGCTCTGAGGAGGGCTGGCGGACAGTTTCTAAGGGTGTGGTTGTCCTCTGACTGCTGGATGTGTTACATGTTTGCACATACATCTTTGATCATGTATGATTTATAAGGCTTCGGGTCATTGATATATGCAGTATTAGAAGAAGAATAAATAGTAAATCCCCCCTATTTAATTTGAGACAAGGTCTCCTGTAGCCCAGGCTACCCTTAAACTTTCCCTGTAGCTGAGGATGACCTTAACTCCTGATGTTTCTCCCTCCTCTCCCCAAGAGCTGGCTTGCAGATGTTTGCACCAAGCCCAGCGAAGCACCATTAGAAGCGTCCCTAACACAGCTGTTTTCTCTCGCCCTGCCTTAGCCCTGGCAGTCAGAAGAAGAGGGGTCGTGGCTCCGCGAGTACCCAGTGACCCTGATGCAGTTTTTCAGATACTTGTACCACAATGTTCCAGACCTCGCCTCCATGTGGATGAGCCCCGATTTCCTGTGTGCCTTAGCAGCCACTGTCTTCCCCTTCAACATCCGCCCTTACTCAGAGATGGTAAGAAGTCGGAGGGACTGGTCAGGCTGGAACTGGTCTGCTCTGGAGGAAGCACTTTTTTCCCCCTAAGTTCCTGACTAGCTTGTCTGTTTGTCACCTTCTGTACCACGTCTCTGTCACTGTCCGCTGTCAGGGCCTCCCCCAGGAGATTCACGGACTGCACCCCCTGCTTTCTGTCTCCGTGCTCTTGTGAATCCATTGCTGGTGCCTCTGACCAGGCGACTGCTGTTGCATGTCTTTCCAGGAGATGGTGGCTGTGTGCTTAGAAATTGTTCTTCTCAGTAGCAGGTTTCTAGCCAAACAAACTGGTTTTTGTTTTAGATGTTAAATGTTTGCTGGGTTTTATTTTTACCAAGTGATTTATAGGGTTGACTTTCTTCATCAGTGACGAAATGAGTTTGATTCTTTTGCTCAACATTTCTTACCTTGTTCAACCTTTTATTTTGTACTAAGTTAACAGGAAAATATTAGTCTACAATCAGACAGACTACAAAGACGTCTGTCCTTTCAGAGAGGGCCAAAGAGATAGTTCACTCTTCCTGTTCCTGTCATGTATTGCAGGGTCGGAAGTGAACGCCCTTCTTCACACTAATTTTGTCCTCGATATAAATGTGAAGTGCCCACTCCTGACTTATAGAGACAGACTGCAATGACCTTAACACTCTGCTGGCTTTGAGTTTTAGAGTCCTTGTTTTGGTTTAAAAAGTATGTGTATACATATTTGTGTGTGTGTGTGCACGCGCACATGCAGGCACGTGCATGCATATATGGACTTACAACATTTCCTTAACATCTCCTTTTCAACATCTGGGATTTGTCTACAGCTCTTTCTCTTGCTTGGCTGAAACTTATTGATATTTTGTTTAATTGATTTTGTTTAGCTGCAAAATAAAAAAAAAGATAGCTCAACCCTTGGGGCTTACCATTATATAGATTCTTCTATATAATGAGAAGCCAGTGTCATTGGCTTCTCAGCAGATAGCTTCAGATATGCAGGTACAATTGTCCCCAAGACATCACGTCATGTATCTGAAGTGTTCATATTCCCCATAAAGCAGATGTATTACCAAGGGTCTGTTGGAAATGTTGAGTAGCTTGGCGCAGTGCCAGATTCCTGCCTTGAAAGCCAGGAAAGAAGAGTCTGGTCCTGAGCTGACTAGCATAACGGGAAGCAAAGGCTCAAGGGAAGTAGCCCTGCTTTCCATGTCACTGCTGCTGCCTCTGCTGTCAGTTTTGGCAAACATACAGGTGAGGTGTCAATATACACTCTAACGCGATTGCCCTTGATTCCTTCCGTCAGGTGACAGATCTCGATGACGAGGTTGGCTCTCCTGCAGAAGAATTTAAAGCCTTCGCCGCAGACACAGGCATGAACAGGAGCCAATCAGAGTACTGCAATGTGGGCACTAAGACATATTTAACCAATCATCCAGCTAAGAAGTTTGTTTTTGACTTCATGAGAGTCTTAATGATCGACAACCTCTGCCTCACCCCTGCTAGCAAGCAAACACCTCTAATTGATCTTTTGTTGGAGGTAAAGACAAGGAAATACACGTATCATTTGCCCGCATTGCTTTTATAATGAAAACATTAGGAACCAATTAAGCTCTGAGCAGAATAGTTTGAGACTTCTAATTCTTCTGGGTAACGTACAGGAAATGTGTGAAAGTAGATAGTTTTCAATGCTACGTGGATGGCGAACCCTGTCACTTGGTTCCATTTTTATTTTTGACCTTTTCTCAAGCATGTTTCTACTTTAGTCCTTTATCACCTTTTCTCCTATGGCAAACTTTTCCAATCAGGGCTCAGGAATACTGACTTTAGTTTCTGTCACAGTGCTTCATCTCTGCCCTTGTGCTATGAGCAGAACTAGAGAAAAGGCCTTTGGGTGCAGTGAGTAGGGTTTTATCTGCCCGTGGACACAGGCTGGAGTCAGCTCACAGGCACGGTGTGTGCGTGCCAGCCCCTGTAGACCTTGCAGTCCATCCCACTGCCACCCACGGCTGCTCCCACTGTCCAGTGCATCTTCCAGCATGCTGTACTGCACATAGAAGATACTCAGCACACGCTCAGTGACCTTTCCCTCTCGTGGGGATTGAGAGGATCAGTGGCACAGGAGAAAATGAGACTCTGCACTTGAGCGGTTTCATTGCTGGCTGTAGATGTGAACCATCCCTAAAAACCACTCTCAGGTGTTCATCTAGAATTGGGCATCTCACTCAGTGGTAGACTGTATAAGACTGTGGGTTTGATTCTAAACAACAGTGCCAAATGACCAAAACAAAATATTCATCTACTGACATCACTAAAGAAAATAGATCAGAGAGAGAGAATCTGAATGACTCATCCCTTGCCTGACCCTTCTGGGCAGTGCATGGAAACTGTACCAAAGAGTCCTTGCTTGTGCAAGGTGTGAGGCTAAGATGTGTGGGGACTGCTCTCTTCAAAGGGAGGGATGGAAACATGTCACATGCTCACAGCTAGACAAACAAAACAGATTTGTCTGCTCCCTCTGGTGGCTACTGCAGTTAACTTTTTAATTGCAACCTCAAAACCATGGAAGGTGTTTATCTCACTCTTTTGAAAACATCTCCATTTGGTCAATTAAAAGAAATCACTTGTGGAATTTAGAAGCATCTTAACCAAAACCACAATTTTTTGAAATTGGCAGAGAGAATCATGTGTCAGCAGTAAACCACACGATTAAAATTCTGCCTTGTTGCTCAGGAAACCTTGAGGCGTTATAGAGCTAGATCTGGAGCTTGGTAGAACAGCTCGATGATGGAGACCAGTGGTAGAGGTCTGTGATGGAGCTCAGTGGTGGAGATCAGGAGAGAGCTCCATGGTGGAACCTCGGATGGAGCTCAGTGGTGGAGATCAGGAGAGAGCTCCATGGTGGAACCTCGGATGGAGCTCAGTGGTGGAGATCAGGAGAGAGTTTCATGGTGGAACCTCTGATGGAGCTCGGTGGTGGAGACCAGGAGAGCAGTGACAGAGCTCCACCGTGGAGCTCTATAGTGGAGTCTGGTGATAGAGCTCAGTGATGAACAAATAGACAGAACAGCTCAAGAAGGGAGATGGTTAGCACCTTAGTATCTAGGGGGAAAAAAACCCTCAAAACCAAACACTGGAATCACAAGATGGTTTTCAACAGACATGTGCAGGAAGGATAAAGGCTCCAAGGTTGGCATAGAGGTAAGGGAATGGGCAGGTGTCCCTGGCCAGTGAGAGCATCTCTTTAGCTCCTGAGAACACTGACAGCTAAGCAACTGGTCATGAGTAACTTAGGGACCTGTGTTTTTGTTTCGTATGTAAGCAGGAATGATATATTATATTTTGGAATATGTATTATATTTATAATTATATATTGACCTGTGTCAACCTCAAGAATGGTCTCATTGTTGGTGTGTAGAGTTGTGCCTTTTGGGCTGGAGAGCTGAGTGTGAGGATTGTAGTCTGGGAACAGCAGCAGTGTCAGATTGAAGCCCTGGGAGTTGTTAAACTCTTTAAAGCTACAGGCAGATTTTCATGTCTTGATCCCCTGTAACAGTTGGCACAGTCCCTTGGTGTGCTGTGTAATATAACTCAACTGCATCCCTACCCAACAGGGAGATAGGACTCCATCTTCACCAGAAAGGGTGATGCTTGTTCTTAAAAAACAGAGATAGAGAGATAGCTCAGGCACCACACGTGCCTACGTAAGCATACATGTAAATAAAAATAACTTGCAACAGTAAAGAACTTTACACACTTATATAATATGTCTATATACAAATCAGTCTAGTTAATATTACTGTTTTCCATGCCTTCCTTAAAAAGCATGATTGTTAATCTTCTGACTCAAGAGCTGAGCTGTGTATTGCTGCCTCCCGCACGAAGGGAGGGCCTTAGACACATCAATCGTTAATCTGCTCACTGTGAACCATACTCCCTTCTGTCTGATTAGTGTTAGCTTTGTCATGGGAGAACGTGCTTTCTTGATATCTGCCAAAGAAACATGTGCGTCTATTTTCTTTAGCAGTCTCTAAAACTAACAGAATCCTGTTCATGTAGAATGGATTGAGTGTGACGTGGTGCCCGTGTTCCCTGTTCATGTAGAATGGACTGAGTGTGACAGAGGTGAAAGCTTAGCACACAGTTGAACTGCATTCTGACAGCTGTTTCTATTGTCTGTGTCTTAGGACACGGTTGAACTGCATTCTGACAGCTGTTTCTATTGGTTGTTAGGGCGGCAATCTAGCTTTCAAGTACAGGACCTGGCAGATGGCCAGACACTAGGGATCCTTGAGTTGTCCTAAAGTGTCAGGCCTTTGACACACAGTGGACAATTCCAACTGTCATAATGTTCTTGGTTTGTATTTGTAGACAGGAATGCTGTTGGTTTGTATTTGTAGACAGGAATGCTGTTGGTTTGTATTTGTAGACAGGAATGCTGTTGGTTTGTATTTGTAGACAGGAATGCTGTTGGTTTGTATTTGTAGACAGGAATGCTGTTGGTTTGTATTTGTAGACAGGAATGCTGTTGGTTTGTATTTGTAGACAGGAATGCTGTTGGTTTGTGTTTGTAGGCAGAGGCATGCTGTTGGTGGTTTGCAAACACGAAAACAGAGCCAGGACTGTTTCTGACCATTGTACCTGGCTGGCTCAGCCTGCTTTCTTATACAACCAGGGCAACCTGTCTAGGGACGGCACAGTCCACAGTGAGCTAGACCTGCCCACATTGATCAGTAATCAAGAAAATGACCCACAGGTTGCTCACAGGGCAGCCTGGTCAGGGCACTTCCTCCATTGAGAGTAGTATCTCTTCCAAAATGGCTCAAGGTTTATGTAAGTTGACAAAAACCAACGGTCACCCTTTGTCTCTAAAATAGGAATTTCCCCATTTCAAAGTGGCATTTGCCAGTTAAAGAGGGCATAAATGTATATACCAAAGCACATAAGAACATGCTAATGAGCTCTTTCCAAAGACACAGTGATGCCTGCATTCATAAAATCTTGAGTTCTTTAACAGTTAGGCTGCTGAGTCCCAACAGGACCATTCTAACTAGGCAGTGAGGGCCAGTAAGGAATGTAAGTTTCATCATCACTTTGAGGACTCGGGGGACTAAATTCCTGTATAACTCAGTCACCGTAAATAAGTTTCCACCTTCTGGAGCTAGAAACATTTTTGTTTTTTAAATAAAATTAAGTACTGATCAGTGATGAGACACTTAGCAGTGTGGCCTCCTTTCATCAGGTGGCCCCGTCTTTGTGTGGTTAGGTTTCCTCCTGATCCTGGTACGTGTTGTTTTACTTAGGCCTCTCCTGAACGATCTACAAGAACGCAGCAGAAAGAATTCCAGACACACATTTTGGATAGCGTGATGGACCACTTGCTTGCAGCTGATGTGTTATTGGGTAATTCTGTGTTTATTTTTATGTTTTAAAAGTGCATACATTACTGCTTTCCTCTCTCTAATCTTCCTTCTTTCTTTTCTGTCTGACCTCTTTGTTTGAGATGATATATTCACATTTTTGCATACAGCAGTGTGTTGTCATCGCTATATAGTGCTATGTCACATGTACGCATGCTTATTAATACTATTGCTGATAGATATATAGAAGGTTCCTGTTAGAGACAACGCCATTAAAACTGCTGTGGACATTGTTATTCTGGAGCCACAAGCGTGTATGTTCCGTGTGTCTGTTGGGTAGTGGGATCTCAGGTATGTGCACGCTATTCTTCAGGACGGCTTTGGGTCAGAAAGTCAGAAGGCACTGGACTATATTCTTTCAAGGCATTTGTATTGAGTCATTTACAATAGACACATCACTTTTGTATCAAACAACATGAAATTTCTGAGAAAAGAAAATGTTTTAGTTCAAAGCCAGGAATAGCTGCCCGCCTGTCATCCAGGCGTGACTCCAGATGCTGCATCAGGAGGACTGCAAGGTCAAGGAAAGCCTAGGCTACCTAGTGAGACCCTCTTGGAAAGGGAAACTATAGAAGTTTGAACAATTTACTCCCTGACCTACTCTGAGTGATCATATGAATCATAGAACCTTTCTGGTAAATTAATATTTTCGTAAAGTAATTTGCCAGGACATGTAACTGAATTTTTATCACAAATGTCAATTCACATTTTGTGCCTGTTTTTATCCCCTTTGATCATCTCCTTAGAAGTGGAGGTAATCAGTGATCTATGTGGTCTCCACAGTATAGGGAGGTGACACTGGGGTCCCCTGGTTAGGGAGCCTGCACTCCTGGTCACAGCTGTCTGTGGTACCTGCCTGAGGTGCCTTGGTGTCAGCCATTTTGTGAATCTCATGCCCGCACGCGTCACTTGGTTGCTGTGGGAAGTGCGCCACAACAGTCTTGCTGAGAAAGCTCCCCTCCCACCCACACCCCCGTTCATTATTCACACTTAATCCATCTTTAATTGAACTTTTTATCGGGTGAAGATGCGCTGATGCTGAGGTTCTGGCTGCAGAACTCTTAGCTTCTCACAGGCTGTCCTTAGGTGTAGGAGTGTTCGCAGGGACTTCCAGCCACAAAGCTCGTAACCTGGTAAAAAAAATAATCTTTTCCATGTTTATCCTGATTTCTGGCCAAGTACATCATTTTCTTAAAACCCGTGGCCACGTTTCGTGAGGACTGGGTACACTTGTCTTGCCCTAGCCTGGTGTCTTTGGTCTTGTGCTGGTAGATGTCAATTTTCTTAGATATCTTTTCCTACTTGGACTTAGGGGAGGATGCATCTCTGCCCATTACCAGTGGAGGAAGCTACCAGGTGCTGGTGAACAACGTATTTTATTTCACACAGCGTGTGGTGGACAAGCTTTGGCAAGGCATGTTCAACAAAGAATCTAAACTTCTTATAGATTTTATAATTCAACTCATTGCACAGGTAATCCATCATCTCTATTAACTGTGGAGCGCACATTTTTCTTTTAACTTTTTCCTGTTGTGTCAGAATTATTGGAAGTAGGTATAATTAATAAGATAATGAAGGTTAACATTTGATACACCCAAACTTTGTAAAGGTGAATTGAGAACTATCAAATCCTCCTCCCTTATCTGCAGCCCGTGCTCTCTTTACAGAAGTGCCTGGGTTTCAAACTGATCCTTCTCCTGCCGACCCTTTCCAACCCAAGCACTTCACATGCCTTAGGTTGATACAACTCGATAAGCCTTTATAGTGTTGTGTAAAGACTGCGGGGCATGAGATGAGGAGATGTCTTTTCATCTGTGAGCCTCCAGTTCACTGTCATCCATATTCCTTTGAGAATGTCATTCCCCCATGCATGCTGGACCAAAGAGCATTGGTCAGGCTTGGCACACATCTTACTTACTTTATCATGTAGAAAATTAGGGTTACTTTTCCATGTATATAATGGGTTAACATTTTTATGGGTTTTATGTTTTGGTGTTTGTATGTGTGTGTTACTTTGTAATTTTTTTTCTATTTCATTTTTGATTTTGATTTTTTTGTTTGTTTGCCTGTTTGTTTTCTAAAGAGAACGACAGAAGGGTGTGTCTCTGAGTGGGTGGGGAAAATCCAGGAATAGTTGGAAAGGAAAACTGAGATCAGAATCCATTGTATGAAGAAAAAAATTCAATAAAACAGGCAAATTCCCTTTTATAGTTACACGAATGACATGTGGTGATATGAACAAATTTAAAGATGTAAAAATAAATGAAAGAGAAAAACATTCTCATCTCCATACCAAGCTGCAACCCTTTCCCTGTGCCGTGCTCAGCTGGTGGGTGGTAGCGGGTACGTAAGCCAGAGACAGTTCTCAGGTGAGGGAAGAAGCCAGAGCACAGGACCGCCCTCCCTGACACTCCTGGGATTTCTTCAGTTGCCATAGAGTTGCCACTCATGCTAACAGAGTTGGCTTGGGGGAAGCTTCCTCCCAGGTGACATGTGCGTGTTCTCAGGAGGCCACTCCACAGCACAGGCACGGATCTCCTCACTGGGGGCTGTAAAAGGCTCTCACATTCTAAAATTGCATTTATGTGATCTTGGGTTCTGAATCCGTATGAGCAATGACAGCCATTGCATGATAGCTGGCTCGAGCGTGCCTGTGAATGACAGCGGGTTTTACGTTTTCGTCCTGTTACTGAAAACCTATCTTTTGTTTCTTTAGTCAAAGAGAAGATCACAGGGATTGTCGCTTGATGCGGTCTATCACTGCCTCAATAGGACCATCTTGTACCAGTTCTCACGCGCACACAAAACTGTCCCTCAGCAAGTGGCTCTCCTTGATTCACTCAGGGTCCTTACTGTAAACCGCAACTTGATCCTGGGACCCGGCAACCACGACCAAGAATTCATTAGCTGTCTTGCTCACTGCCTGATTAATCTGCATGTTGGAAGGTAAGTTTCTCGGGTTCTGTCTGTCCTGTTGTCTTGATAGCATCCCATCAGAACTCTTTATTTTCCTTTTCCCTTCAATGAGTTTTATTTACTGCTTTATGGAAAAGGATTAGGGCAAGCGTTGCATTTCAGCAGAGATAGTGAGGATTGTTCTCTTTTTACTTTTACATCTTTAAATGTGTTAATAATCATAGGTAACTCATGTAATTGTAAAAAGAAAGTTGCTTTTTTATTGAAAAAAATTTGTTCTCATACAATAGATTCCAATCATGGTTTTCCCTCCAAACTCCTCCCAGATTCTATCAACCCAACTACCATCTCTCCCCCCCTTAAACAAACAAGCAAAAACCACACAAACCAGAAGAAAAAGAAAACAGGGATAAACAAGAAACACACAGGCACATCCATGCACAAACAAAATCCATAAAAGTACAGAGCTAGAAAGCATAATGTAAAAGCAAAAGACCAGTAAGATTAGAAAAGAATCTCAAAGCAGTATGAGACAAAACGCCTACAAAAACGCCTTGGGGACTTTCTGTGTTGGCCATCTACTGCTGTAGAAGGGAGAGCCAGCCACGTGTGTAGCCACCTCCAGGGGGAAGAGCTTGACTTGAAACAAAGGGGAGCACCCGGGGAGGACCCTGGCATGCAGCAGTGTTTTTAGAGAAGTGATCCTTTGCAATTTTAAGATAAACACTGTCTGAAAGCCGTTTCTGTGCCATGGCCATCTTGATCTCTAAAGGGGCTTTGAGCTATGTGTAGCTAAGTGCATTTGTGAGCTCAGCCCTCAGAAATGGTACGTTTGTGTCAAACCAGGAGTCCTGTTTGCATCTGCGGAATGTCTGTGCTAGCCAAGGAATGATGGCATGTGGCCGGTGTCCGCACGTGTCTGCACAGTGATTCACAGTCATTATGTCTCTCCGCTATAATCATGCCTTCACAGTGGAATCTGGTTTGACTGTTTCAGCAACGTGGAAGGATTTGGCCTGGAAGCAGAAGCACGCATGACCACGTGGCACATCATGATTCCCTCAGACATTGAACCTGACGGGGGCTACAGCCAAGATATCAGTGAAGGTAACTGCCCCTCTGGCTGTGGTTGTGGTGCTGTGCATCTCCAGGTTTAGACATAACAACTGGTTTCAGAAACCACTCACCTAGCCAACTTGTCCGTCTGCCAACCTCCACAGACAGTCTTCGAATGGCGAGAACTGTGAGGCTGGCAAAGCCAACCTTCAGCCTCCTCATGAAAGTCAGTGGCCTTTGTGCTGCAGTCAAGAACATGGCACTGAGCTGCCTGGTACTTGTGCTGGCATGTCCCTGTTAAAGGCTGGTGGTCAGTGGGACCATCTCATCTTTTTGCTTAGACTGACCTTGAACTATGTACCTATGACCTTTTTACCTAGACTGACCTTGAACTATGTATGCAAATCTAGCCCTGAGATGGCAGTGATCCTCCTGCTTCAGGCTCCCACATCTTACTCTCTTTTTTAGAATCTCATCTTTCCCAGCTCAATAAACATCACGTACATTGATTTCTTACTTCATGTGTTCCAGTTACTACATAGTGTCTGTCTCCCAGCAATCCCATGAGGTGGTATAATGTGTGGTCCTCTCCTGGGAAGGCCAGAGCTCAGAGTCTCCCCTTCATTCCTTTATCTAAGCAATTGGTGCTTCTGTCTTCTACTAAAATGTCTTGGTCCCCAAAACTGAGATTTGCCCCTCAGAACTGGAGGTCTAGAAACTTTGTTCCTGCAGTGTGCTCTGTAGACTCACTTGGAACTCATAAGACTGTAGATCTATTGAATAAGAATCTCCAGGGATGACAATGGCTGTCTGTCACAAGCCCTCAGAGGAATTCTGAGGCTTGCTAAGGATGGGTCAGCTGCTGTCGGTGGGAAGATAAACTGATTCAGCCACCATGAGAGTGAGTGTGGAGGTTCCTCAAAAAACGTAAAAAAGGGAGCCAGCTGTGGTGGTGCATGCCTTAACACCAGCACTCAGGAGGTAGAAGCAGGCAGATATCTGCAAGTTCAAGGCCAGTAGCCAAAGCTGCATAGTGAACTCTGTCTCAAAGAAAAGAAGAGCTCCCTGACCTGTTCCTCTCCTGGGTGTATACCCGAAGATCTAAGTCAACCTACTCAGAGATATTTGCCCGTCCATATGTGTGTCTCTGCTATTCTGTTACACAAAACAGCCAAGAAATAGAACCAGCCTAGGAAAATAAAATGTGTCCATAGTCATGACATTATTTTGTTGACCATAATGAAAAATGAAACCTTGCTGAAAGATAAAACTGAAAAACCATTGTTAGTGAGCAAAGCTGGGCTGAGAAAGAAATGCTTTGTTTGTTTTCATGTGGAATCTATATTTGACAGACAGACAGACAGACAGACAGAGGTCATAAGAGTTAAAGGGGTTACCATGAGAGAACAGGGAGAGATGGTAGGAGAGGGGGGAAGGTGGGAAGAAGGGGGGGGCTACCGAGGGGGAGGAAGAGTGCCAGCAAGAGTGGGGGACCATGGGAGGCATGAATAAGGATTATGTGTATGTGTGAGATGCCATGGCGACCCCCGTTGTTTGTGTTGTAACTTAAAATTCATTTATAGAAAGAAATATGTTAAAATTTGTTTTTAGGGGCCCGAGGATATAGCCCTGGCAGAGTACTTGAGTGCCACAGATGGGACCCTAGGTTCATGAGGGTAAAGGACAGCAGAGATATCAACTCTTTCTGAAAGTCAGTAGATAAATGAACAGTACATCATTTTCACAGGATGGAAAGGTTTTCTGGAATGTTTTCCATATTGGCAGAACTTAACTTTGGCTTATCTAAATTAAGTAACTCTCTTCACTGCACTGAATATAATCTAATTCTAAAATTGTGTGTTACAATTAAATACAATAGTTCAAATTCCTAGGTGGGAAGCATGAGGAAAACGGCTGCCTTCGTGTCTCTCTGGATCCTTTTCTTTCTTTCCATTTTCAAGGGCGTCAGCTTCTCATTAAAGCCGTCAACAGAGTCTGGACTGAGCTGATCCACAGTAAGAAGCAAGTCCTGGAGGAGCTTTTCCGAGTCAGCCTGCCCGTGAACGACAGGGGCCACGTGGACATAGCCACCGCACGGCCACTCATCGAAGAGGCTGGTTTGAAATGCTGGCAGAATCATTTGGGTAAGAAGACCCTCAGAGACCCTGTGGCTCTGCCCTGTCCATGCGTGAGCTTAGAGAGTAGTGCACTGCTGTGGATGTCACTGTCTCAGCTCTGTGTCCACGTCCACGCCCTTTGTCCTTAAAGTGCCTTGGTAGCTGCTTTTATCATATTAGGTACAAACTAATTTGTTGGGTGATGTTAAGGAGCTATATTATGGACCCTCAGTGGTATACAGTGTTTAGGGCTTATACTTCCTAGTTTTCCTCAAATCTAAGACATTTTGTGTTCCAAAACATTCTCAACCACAAATGTTTTGAGATAATAGATTGTGAATAATTAACATAGAGACACGTTCTAATTTAAATAAATTTTCATTTTAGTCAAAGAGACTGACATTACAACCAAATATAAATTCAGCTACCGCACTAGTTCTCAAGCACCTGACCTTAAACAGGACCAGCAATAAATAATCTGTGGCACCTTCAAGAAACTGAGATGAGCGCCTTTTAGTAATTGGAGCAGTTCTTCATCTGCGGTGATTCGTCCCCAGATGGGCTCGCAGGCACAGGAGAGGTGCAGGGAGCTCTGTTCCTGTGTTGCTGTGTTTTCTGTATCTGCACGCCTGCAGCTGCATTTACATGGGCTCAGATATAAACTAGAACAGCCATGGCTTGTACTGTGATAGGCATGTTCATGTTCTGGGAATATGGTCCAATCTTCCAGATCTCATTTGCTGTTACTGCATTGCAGCCATTGTCTCCGACTGTGCTTGCGCACTGGGTGCTGCAGCTCGAGGAAGGGAATGGTGTGGATCACGGGGAGATGGCTGTGATCCGTAACCAGAACATGGAATAGTCAAGGCCTAATAAATGCACGATGAATTGTACAATTGCTTAATTCTATATTTGCAGCCCATGAGAAGAAGTGCATAAGTCGGGGAGAAGCCTTGGTGCCTACCACACAATCCAAACTGTCCCGGGTCAGCAGCGGCTTTGGCCTTTCCAAACTGACAGGGTCAAGAAGGAATCGAAAGGAAAGCGGCCTTCACAAACACAACCCTTCCACCCAGGTACAAGACTTAGCGCTGTGGCTCATACCTCTAGGATTTTTGTACCTCCAGGTCTAGTTTCGGTGGTTTATTATTTATTCGTGCATATGAGTGCTCTATCTGCAAGTATGCCAGCGTGACAGAAGAGAGCATCAGATAGAAAAGGGCACCAGATCTCATTATAGATGATTGTGAGCCAACATGTGGTTGCTGGGAATTGAACTCAGGACCTCCGAAGGAGTAGGCAGTGCTCTTAACCACTGAGCCATCTCTCCAGCGGTGTTTTATTTAATACTGTTCACATATGCAAGCAAAAGGTTCGATGTTGAACTGTTCTGCATTCTGCTTGGTAAGAGAGAGGTGACAGGTTCCAGGTGTCTTCATCTTGTAAGATGCACGTGGCACTGAGTATGAGAATCCACTTAATAGCTGGAGCAAGTGACAGACGGATAACATTTTCAGAGTTTTCCATAAGTGTAGAAATTATTAGGAGTGACATAGGAATGTTTATGGTCTAGTTGTAAATACTTGATTGGTTTGTTTCAATCTTATCTGCCTCCTCCATTAATTTTTCATCCTCATTCGTCATGACCCTTAGGCCAGTGGCAGTGTGAAAAGGGTCTGAAGGACTTGGCATGTGCCCAGCATGTGTTGTGCCATAGCGGGCTTCTAAGAAGCCAACTTTGAGGAGGATCCAGTATACAAGAAGGGGATTAGGGAATATCCTCAGAGTCCATCCCAATGGACCCAGTGTACAGGAAGGAGGTTGGGGATGTCCTCAGGGCTCATCCCTATGGATCCAGTATGCAGGAAGGGGGTTGGGGTGTCCTCGGAGCCCATCCCTATGGAAAAGAAGGGAACTGGGCACTGGGAAGTATCACACTAGTGTACTTTATTCTACATGGCTGGAGACAGAGTTTTTTGGCCAAATTTTATGTCACTGTTCGGCACTAATTTCAGGCTCATTTTCCCCCCAAAAAAATTCAGAAAATGCTAAGGTTTTTTTCTTACGGTTTGCTAGGAGATCTCCCAGTGGATGTTTACACATATCGCTGTTGTGCGTGACCTGGTGGACACACAGTACAAGGAGTATCAGGAGGTGAGCATCTGCAACACTGGCCCCGGTGTCCTGCACCCTTGGGTGAGACGTTTGCTGTCTCTTTTAAATGTCAAGTGCTTGTTCACAGCAAACCCCACTCCTCACGAAGCCATCAGCCTTCTTTCCTTAAACTATGACTAAAATATTTATTATATTTACTCAGATGACCTGGTTGCGTTTGTTTCCCAATTAGAACTTCTTTTCAGGTCGTTTGTGTTCTTTATCATTGAAAAGCACCCTGGCCTCTCTCCCTGCAGCGCCAGCAGAACGCTCTGAAGTACGTGACGGAGGAGTGGTGCCAGATGGAGTGCGAGCTCCTGCGGGAGCGCGGGCTGTGGGGCCCGCCCATCGGCTCCCACCTGGACAAGTGGATGTTAGAGATGACGGAGGGGCCCTGCCGAATGAGGAAGAAGATGGTGCGCAATGACATGTTCTACAACCACTACCCTTACGTGCCGGAGACGGAACAGGAGACCAGCGTGGCGGTGAGTCCGTCAGCCTTCGTGGTGGCTCCTTTTTTCTTGTTAGGGGATGACCTAACTATAGTTAGGTAACACTGTAACTAGAGGACTGTGTCTTATACCTGTGACATCACCATGAGGCAGAACACACGTTGCATGTTAAAGTGTGTTGTAGAACCTCTTTAGGTCCACCTTTTCATGTTTAAAATTGGAAGCGAGTTCTACCTCACAGGACTGTTAGGATTATGTCGGTTGAGTATTAAGAGAGTAGCGTCTACCACAGGGTAAGCACGCAGCAGCTCCTATCTCTCCTTGTGGGAGTCCAGGCTCCATTCATCTGTGGCTCCAACCCCTGTTCAATGTTGCCTAGGATGCAGGCCCATCCACAGTGCTGCCTAGAATACAGGTCCCTGCATCAACATCCATGCCTGTCCACAGATAAACAGAAAATGCAGCTCGTATGAGGTTGGAACACTTGAGATTGTAACAAGAAGGGTGTGCTGTCATTTTCTTACACCTGGATGTATTTGGAGACATGTCAAGTGGAGGAAGGGAGGTGCATAGAGGGAGTTCCCCCCCCCCATTCCCCTTCGTGTGACGTCAAAGGCAATGAGCAGAAGGAGTGTGGTAGCCAGGGAGCAGGGTGTGACCAGGCTGTAGTGGGACACTGACTACACTTAGCAGACCTGTTCACCGCTGAGGAACTAGAGCTGAAGGTGAAGTTTTATATGTTTCAGGATTCGTGTGCTCCTTACCAAAAGTGATAGAATTTGAAGTAACCATCTGTTGGTTTATGAAGTCGCTGCAAACTGTACAGTACACGTATAGTATCTCTTTTACCTCATATATGGTAGAATTTGTCAGTTTACAATTTTTTTTACAAGAGAATAAAGATTTTAGACTCTATTAATCAATAGTTCCTTAAAACTACTTTTCTCAATGTGTTAGTCCCATCAAGAACAACATACAGTGTCTTAAAGCGCTCTCTCTACCTCCAAATGTGGACACATTGTGAATACAGCAACCCCTGTATTCTGCAGGCTTTTCTAGCACCTGCTTTGTGAGAGCAGAGCAGAGCAAAGCAGAGCAGAGCAGAGCAGTAGTCTTTAGGTTTTGATTGTTGCCTTCATTAAGTCCTTAAGGGTTAAAGCCTAGTGTTGTTTGTCCCTGCCGTCCAGAACCGAAATAATCACACAGAAACTATAATATTTAAATCACTGCTTGGCCCATTAGCTCAAGCTTCTTATTAGCTAACTCTTACATCTTAATTTAACCCATTTCTAGTAATCTGTATATTGCCACATGGCTGTGGCTTACTGGCTAAAGTTCTATCAGGTTCCAGCAGGGCTACATGGCTTCTCTCTCAGTCCATCTTTCTTTCACCCAGCATTCGGTTTAGCTGTCCCGGCCTAGCTCTGTTCCCCTATAGCTCTGCTATAGGCCCAAGGAAATTCTTTATTAACCAAAGATATTCACACCATACAGAGGGGAATCCAACATCACCTCCCCTTTCTGTTTAAATGAAAAGGAAGGTTTTAACTTTAACATAGTAAAATTACATATAACAAAACAGGTATCAAGCAAGAATTATAGTTACAATATTTATATCTACTTTATCTCTTATCATAACTAAGGAAAACTATATTATTACTACCTACTCTTCAGCTCCATCAAAGACTCCAGAGGATGTAATATTACCTAAGTAAACAGAAAGTACATTGTAAGCAACTTGCAACACTCTAAAGATGACAGAGACATCTCACTGTCTGGACAGTCAGCCAAAGTTCTTCTGTACCGTTGGGGCGTCCATCTTCAGCCTACTGGTATCCAGCAGACTTTTTCATGAAGCAGGAAATCTCAAAGACAGTTCTGCCTATATTGGCAGTTTGTCATTCATGTTCTTCTGTGTCCTGCAGAATGTCTAGCAGGCTCTTTTATGAAGCAGGAACTCCAAAGGATGGTCTCACCTTTAGGCAAGTTCACAGTCATTGCTCTGTGGGAGGGACCTGCATGTCCTGTTTATGCAACACTTTAGGCAATAGCAGTTTCTTACTCAAATGGCTAGCAAACTCCATGAGGAGTCTCACCGATGCTTATCATCCTCTTGAAGTAATTGGTGCTGCCAGGAACAGACATGTCTCATTGTCATGAAAAGTCCTAATTTCTTAAAACATTAATTGCCATATTCTGAAGGTCTCTGAAAGATTTGAAAAATATCTAATTGAAACATATCCACAAGCTTGCCTATTATAGATGATGATGTATTAACCTTTTTCTTAATTATACATTACATTTTAAATGAACTGCACAATCACAATGCCTTAATCAAGAGCAGAAATATACATATAACAAGATTGACCTTAACCAATACAAATCTCTATAGCATATCCCCCTTTAAATATAAAGAAACATTTATAGACAATATTTGGGAATATGGGTATAGTTCTGTCCAAACTGCTTCCTGCTGTAATTTTTTTGAGGAGTGTACAAGGCAACCTTTCATTGGGTTGTGGTCTATCAAACCACATTAGCCTGGAATGAATCCACACATTCTCATCCTCTGTGGAAACAAAAGAAGAACCTCTTTTCCAAAGCAACATATCCTTAGACACAAATTCTGAAGTCAAGATACCTTTATAATATACATGCTGGTTTATCTTAGCAGCCCATACAATGAAATGTCTCTCTGTATTTAGCTTCTTCACAGTTAAAAAAAATTTTTTTTCAAAGAAAACACAATGATATACATAATCCAGACTCTCTGTGAATTCTTCATCTTTATTTGGCTTATTTTTTTTACTCATTTTATCTCTGTACTCTGACTCTTTAAACTTTGTTTTTTTTTTAAATGATTTACTTTCTCTCTATACTCTTCTCTCTCCCAAGACTACATACATTTATTCAACACTGTGACCCATTTAGAGGTCTTCTATATCTGAATCTGTCCTATTGTGTATCTGTAATTCTTTATTGTCCAGGAGCACTTCTTAAATATTATCCACTAAAAGGGGCAAAAGCCAGTTTTCTGGGTTCTGAAGGTAACATAGTGTGGACGAGCATTTCCTCTGGGGGAGGACTGCGGGGTGCAAGTGTGACACTCTGGGGGTGGGGGTATAAGAGCCATACGGAGTATGCTCTATTGAAGGTTAAGCTCCATATTCTCCACCCCTGCCCTCAGCCATGTTAAGTCTTTGGAAATAAAGGTCGTTTGACCTTTCTTTCAACTCCCTAAACTCATTGCTGCCCAACTTATAAAATATAGCCAGGCTACTTGCAGTTAGCAGGTGTGTATCGAGAGAAAACAGCTCCCAAAGACTAGTGACCAGCAGGACGAACCTTGTTCATCCAGAGTGATTTACGTTGTGTGTTCTGTTGTATAAGCTGTAGACTACAGTGGTAATTAAAAAGCTAATTCTACTTTAGATCTTTCTGTTAGAAATTAAATTAGTGATTATTTCTGCATTTTACTATGTCTTTGTTTATTAGACCTTGAGGACGGGGCAAGGAGGTTTTTTGGGGGAGGTAGGTTGAGACGGAGTCTTGTAGTCCAGGCTGACCTCACATGCAGACTCTTCCGCACCACTTCCTAAGTGCTGAGATCACAGGTGTGGATTTTATTGTGTGAGTGTTTTGCATGCGTGTGTATATGTGCACTATGTATGTGCCCAGGATTTTAGGAGGTGAGAGAGAGCATCAGACTCCCTACAACTACAGTTCTGGGTGGTTGTAGCCACCATATAGGTGTGAAGAACAGAACCCGAGCTCTCCCCACAGCCCCCAGTCAGTTGGTTCTTAAGCCCTGACAATCTACACACTAGGCTTTAAAATAGCTGAGCTGCTTGTCTAACTTTGAAGTTTGTTTATAAAATGTCTGATATGTTTGGTGATTCATGTGCCACAGACTTGAAAGTAAAAATATAAAATTAAAACAAAGAAACCTAAATAATTAGTGCCTTGACAAAGCTCAGCCGAAAAGGCGTTTCAGATTCTCGCTTGAACCCTCTCTGCACAGTGACTGTTTGGAAGGGTGAGACACTTCCCATAATGCAAGGAGCTGTGCTGGACGGCACTGCTGTTGTGTGGATTGTGTGTGCTCATAGCTGACATTAGGAAGTCAGTACAGGCTGCAATGAAACTGCAAAACCCGGACTCATGACTCTTGAGTCCTAAAGCAAGATAATAAGATCCTGGGCTGGCAAGGTGGCTCAGCAGGTAAAGGTGCTCGCCCCCAACCTGATGACCTGGGCCCAGTCCCTCAACCTTTGTGGTAGAAGGAGAGAGAACTGGCCTGTTGTCCTCTGTCCTGCACACATGCACTGTGATGCCTGTGGTACCACGCTAGCTCACGCATGCACGTGTGCGTGCACACACGTGCACACACACACACACATACATGAGTAACTAAATATTTTTAAAATAGGTTGGGTCATATTTTTCAAATTAACAACTTCAAATTTCAAATAAATGTGCTGTTCTTTGCAAACATTAGTGTGCTGAGTACGAGCTGCACAGGCATTAGCATGGGGTAGCGCCGGGCAGGAAGCTGACTGATTCTACATTTCCTTTTCTGACTAATGGACTCTGGTAGCTGCAACTGTGTTTTCATGTAGCTCTTCTAGGATTCGAACCTAAACGGCTCATGTGGGAAAGTCCATTACCAGCATGTTTAAAAGATAGTAAAGCTAAAAAGTATAAAATTATTTTCTAGAAATTTTAAGTGAGAAAAGTAGATTTCTGTAACCATAATAATAATGATGATGATAAATAATTTAGTATAGTTTTTTTCTATGTAAAAGGAAATTGAGATAATAACACTTTGTTGGCATCCTGGTCATGTTTGCCATTCATTTCTGGACTCTTTACACACCTCTGCCTGGGGCTCTGCAGTAGAACCTCCTTTCTCAGGGTTGAATTTTAAAAACTTTAAAAATTAAAGTGGGTTTTTCTTACTGCTGGGTAGAGCGCCTCAGTCCTCCAGTATTGGAAACCACAGGCCAGAGGATTATCTTGATTTTGGAGCCACTGTAATCTACATAGTGAATTTCCACCTGCCAGGACTTGGGAATGAGACCCTGTCCAAAAACCTGGAAACAGAGCTTTTACTTCCCCTGTGGCCGTCTCAGTGGGTTTTGGCAACTGTCTCCCATACCAGACCCCTCCCGAGGTCGGAATATGGCCATGTATTTTACAAGGCTCTGGTGTGAGGCACTTGCCTACTTTCTTGTGAAGTGCCAGAGTCCCGGAAACCATGTGAAGTGCTTGTAAGTTCCCTGGGGTCTACTCTGCCGAGGGAGAGTAAGAGAGGATCCTCAGACAGGAGTCCTGGCGAGCATGGCGACTGGGAAGGGCCGGTGGCTTCCTTCCTCCTATAACTGGCTGCTTCCTCCCTGTAGCCAACTGCTTCCTCCCTGTAACTGGCTGTTTCTGCATAGAAACTACACCAGGCCCTCAGCAGAATTGCCTCTTGTCAATTAGGTGACTGCTAATTCTTCTAAAGTTCTTTCCAGAAAAGCTGCTGTTGGGGCTGATGACACAGCCCGCATTCCCCTGGTGCCTTCCCCTGCTGCTGACTGGAAAGCAGGGAACCTGTATCTGGGCTTCCGTGGCAGGGTGGATGTCAACCAGTCAGCCCTGGTTGTGTGTACAGAGATGTAGATGACAAAGTAAATCACGTGTGTTGTATCAGCACAGACTTAGGATATGTGGGAGAAGAAATGTGCACAAGGTTGTTTCTTGGCGTGAATGTGTGTGTGTGTGTGTGTGTGTGTGTGTGTGTGTGTGTATTCTTTTTAAGTCATCCATGATAACAGCACTGCTCAAGTTTTGTTTTGCAATTTTTATGTCTGTCTGCTGTTCAGGGCACTGAAACTTTGGTATGTTTAAATTTTATTTAAAACCCTGCTCTTTGGTCAGCAAGGAAGTAACCGTATAAGCTCAGTGGTTGTGTAAGTGGCCGAGTAGGTCATGTTAATTCCCTTTGAGTTGAGTACATCCTCTGTATGTCTTATGGTCCTCAAGAAAATTTTGGTTTTGATATCTTTATATGCTTCCCCCCCCTGATGTGTCTATACTTAATACCCTGTTTTCAGTCTGAGATCCCAAGTAAACAACCTGAGGCTCCCGATGATGTCATTGCCCAGAAGGTAAAACACTAATTACCACAAAGGAATGCAGACTACTGGGGCTTTGTTCTTAGTGTACAGTAGACTAGAGACTAACTTTACAGACGAGTCTCCTGTGAGGTCCCTGGGCTGGAGACTTCTCCCCTTCCTCAGCTGCTCTGCACTCTTGGCGGGGACTTTTTGCTGCTCACTAACAGGCGGGGCTGTCACCTGACCCAGCGTGTGCTGCCTCACGCATGACTAACCCATTATGAGGCATGTTATTGATGGGCAGGCGGGCACCCTCGGCTTTTAAAATATATTGCAATTATTTTAAATGCTGAGAATGCAAGACTATCCCAATTAAATTGCTTTCTAGTCAGAAGAAATTAATCTAAAAACAAAGTGTATGATCACTTTTTTAATTGGCATGTATTTTTCTTTTTTTGTTTGTTTGTTGGTTTGTTAATTTTCTAAAAAGGTTCAGTACTTTCAATATAGATATAGAAATGTACCTCTTTTGGAAAGAGTCAGTAGCCAGATCTACACCCAATAATCCATTATTTTGCCCATCACTAACCATGCTATCATATCATCTTTGAAAACACGAGTAGTTTTGGCGGTGATACTCTGGTTACTGCCCAGCCTCCTCTACTTGCCGTCTACTAAGTTTGTCTTTCTGTTTCAATGACATATAAGCAATTTAGAGTTGAATATGATCATTTTGCTTCAAAGAGAATACCATAAAGGGGCTAAGTTTCTTGTCTTCATCTCATTTAAATGGAACACGCCATTTCCCTTGTTAGGTTGCCCGTCAGCTCCACTTCCCATTCCTGCGAGATCACTCCACATCCTTTGATATTTTCCAGGGTTGCACCATGTTTTCCTCCCCCCTGTCTGCGTAGCCCCCTCCTCAGTTTGCCCCAGATCTCAGTGACCCGGCTCCACACCTAAAATTAAAGGAAGGGCATTATGGCTTCAGTTAGGTATCTCATGTCTGGAAATCCTTTTAGTATTTCAGCCTAAGTATCTCACCCACCCAGGCACCTGCTTTCCATTTTAGTTGGAAATCAGTTACAAGAATGTGAAAAAAAAAAAATAGGATTTTTTTTAAAAGAAGATTGAATATCATACTTATAACAAAGGAGAACCAAAATGCTGTCTGAGGGGGAAGCATGCTTGGAATCTTCAAAGCCTGGGTGTTAGCAGTCATTATTCATAGACATTTTTAGAGATTTTGAGCCATTGCTTTCTCCTTGTATGTAATTTTAAGAAGGAAAACAAGTTTAGGTCATTTGGAAAACTCATTTTAGAATAAAGATGATACTAGGAAAGAAATGTCCTAGTATATCCAGAATATTGAATCTTTCCTTATATCTCTAGGTATTCATTTCTTCATCAGAATTAAGTTATATCTGTTCTTTAGTTATATGTTTCCAAATAGTGCCAGACAGTAATACAGACCAGCTCATCTTGCAGGCCAGCCAGAGAGTGCCACCTAGTGTTGAAGGTGTTTTCTGTGCCTAGTGATGCAGAGGTGGCAGGTGCTGGCTGTGTTTAGGTCCTGCAAGCTCCCGAAGTCAGCATTTGAGATTGTCCGCAGTGAACGAGCGCCCTTCAGTCTCCTCTGACAGACATCACTAACTTTTCCCCTGATGTGTCTAAAATGAATATCCCGCTTTCAGTTTGGTTGGTTCAATCCATGTTGCAGCCCGGTGTCCTTCATAACGGACAAGCTCTCCTCTGCTGTCCCCTAAGGTCAGCAGATCCAGAACTGACAGAGAACCGCACCAGCCCAGAAATGCTATTTGGTTAAACATGGTCTCTTTCTCTTGGAAAGGACAAAACTACCAATATGGTTCAATATATGTCACCTTACAAACTGGAGTTTTTAATGGAGCCACATAACCTGGAAGTCTGTGTATTTAATGTTTATTCACTTAGTCTACACAATAGCCCCTACACAATAGGAACACAGAGAAACCCTCACAAGCTTGTGTTGTACTGGTTGAAAATAACTCTGAGTCGTTTTCTCTTGTTATTTCTTAGAAACCGGCTCGGTACAGAAGAGCGATAAGCTATGACAGTAAGGAATACTACTTCCGCCTGGCCTCTGGGAACCCAGGCATTGTTCAGGATCCTATCGTAGAGAGTTCAGAAGGGGAAACCACCCAGCAAGAACCAGAGCACGGAGAAGACACCATCGCCAAGGTCAAAGGTCAGCCTCCTCTTTGAATCTGATTTCAAATCATTTGGAGCATTCCTTCCATGTGACTTCACATGTAAATATGAGCATTTGCAAACAGGAGGGCCAACTATAAACATGTCTGTAGACACTTGACCACCGCAACTGAAAGGCTGATGTGTGAATGAGAATTGAAGAGACTGTCTCTATTCCCTATAGATAGGTCAGGTTTATAGTCATTAGAGTCATTCTCTTTTAAATTTGTAAGTTTTCTCAAGGCAGAGATTTTCATTTTGTGTGATGTGTTAGTGTGCCCATATACCTAGTTATGTGTGGCACAAGCACACACGTGTGCTCATGCACATGGAAGCCCAGGTCATCCACAGGCATAGCTTCTCAGAAGCCTTCCACCTTGCTCTCTGAGCTCTCTCTCATTGGCCTGTAGCTCGCTAGTTCTGTAGCTCAGCTAGTAGGCTGACTGGCCAGCAAGTCCTGGGAATGCTCCTGGCTCAGCTACACCAGTTCTGGGGTTACACATGTACAACATTACCCCCAGTAAAGTATTTCTTAATTTTAGTTCATCTGTTCCTGTCCTGTTCCTTGTGACTCATTGTTTGACGAATTTCATTCATGAAGAATCACATTGCTACTTTGGGTGAGGCTTGGCATGGTCTCCCTGAGCCCTCTGAGTTCTAATGCGTGTAGTATGCCATCCCCATGTGTGTGGCAGGGACTGTCATTAGCCATTCACTCACAGCGCCTCCCCTGTGCTACTCAGATGAACAACACGTTCTTGCCACTACTTACGCTAGCTGCTTGTTGCCTTCATCCGACTTCTCGGAGAATTGACTGTGTGTGATTGCGGTCATTACCAAATTTAGCCCTCCAACAAACCTCTGAGCTAGGTAGACTCCTCCCCAGTTTTATAATGGAGAAAACCGTGGTGCACAAAAGGCAGATAATTTCCCGGAGTCATGCAGGGTTGAATTCCCAAGCCTTTGCTGCTGACCCTGAAGCAGTGCTGCAGGCCTGTGCTCTCCTGGAGATGTATAACACAGACTGTGTGTGCGTAGCCTTTGCTGCCGTGACAACACATGACGAGTAAACTCAGAGCGGAGGTTTCAGAGTCTCCTGTCGTGGCTGCTGCCATTTTTGAGGTCTGTGGCAAGACCACAGGTACCACGTGGGAGAGCAAAGCTGCTCACCTCATGCAGCCACAAAACAGATAGGAAGTGTCTAAATATCCCCTCCTGGGGTACATCTCCTAATGACCTAATTTTTCCCACTGGGCTCACTCTAAAAATTCCACCCTCTCCCCAGCACCATCCTAAGGCTTTAGCCCATGGGCCTGTGGAGGCCACCTGACCCATAACCTACTCTGGAACTAAACTGTTCCCCGCGTGATCCCGTTGGTTTCTGCACTGCAGGCCTGGTTAAGCCTCCCCTGAAGCGCTCTCGGTCCGCACCTGATGGAGGCGATGAGGAGACCCAGGAGCAGCTACAAGACCAGATCGCTGAGAGCAACTCCATAGAAGAGGAGGAGAAGACAGACAATGCCACCTTGCTGCGCCTGCTGGAGGAAGGAGAGAAGGTACTGTGTGTGCTTCTGAGGAGCGAGTGTGCTAAGGTAGCAGCAAAAGACAAGGAGCAAGAGAGCGCAGGCGCAGGGCGACTGAGGGTTCTGGCCGCCCTGCACTCTACAGTGCAGACTCATCAGAAATGGAGTGCATGGTTGACCTCTGCCTCTCTCTTCTGCCCCCCCATTAGACCACACTCTCTGCAGGCCTGGTCAGTCTGCAGACAAGCCATCCTGCTGTCCCCGCCATGATGTGCCTTCCCCTCTGCATCTCTATCACTGTGGTCATCATGCAAACTGCACCAGCTGATCAGTGCCCTCACCTCCCGCTTGTATTCACTCCGTTCTCCCTCACACACAGGAAGCTGTCTGCCTCCTCGGTTCTGCCCGCTCCACTGCTTGTAGCCTGAGCACCTGCCACAGCCTGAGCGTCTGCTGCAGCATGCATGCTGCACTCATTGAATGCACCGTGGTTTTAGCTCTGAACTTTGCTCATGCTGTTTCTTCTGACAGCTCCCCCAACTCCCCTTCACCATAAGGTTCCAGCTAGTAACATCTGTGTGTCCATTAGTCTAGAAGTCTGTAGCCCACATGAGGACACTTGCCTGCTCAGCCTCACTAAGGTGCCCCTCCCCCTGGGCTTGCAGACTGCCTAATAGCGATCAGCTATTCCCTTATTATAATCGTTTGTTACTGCATCTTCTCTTCCTGGTGTGTTCTTATACTCAGGCACTGTTTCCTATCCACATCCCATCACCTTATATGACTCCAATCATAACAAACTCACAAACCTTCCTGCAGTAATTAGCCATAGGAAGAAAGGTGGATAAATAGGTTACTATATCATGAATTCGAATATCACCCTTCTTGAAAGGCTGTCCTTAGTTTTGCCTGTTGTGTTAAGTCCTCATACAGCCCCAGAAATCTAACCAAATCATGAGAAGCTGGTGTGTAATTGAGGCAGTTCTGCTCAGATATGTGCTCTGCATAACCTTGAATGAAATTATCAAAGAAAAAGAGCTGTGTGAAGATGAAAATGCACCGTTCAGAAGACAACAGGAGAGGGAGGCGCCTGTGGCCCTGGCCCTTCAGTGTCTCCACCTGGATGCTGCTGTTCGTCACTGTGGTTTTAGTGTTGAAAACTCAGAAGCTTATGTGCCCAAGATGTCAGTCTGTCATTTCCTCCGTCCCATCCTCCTCTCCTCCCCATTTATATTACAGTAGCTATTTTAAAGAAAGTCAAACAGCTGAGGGCAGAGCTCAGCAGTAGAATAGGTGTCTAACATGCATGGAGTCTTGGGTTTCATCCCCAGCACCATAAGGAAAACAAATTTAAATATGTCTATGCCTGGGGATATAGCTCACTGGGTAGAGTAACTTTGCACACAGGAAGTTCTGGGTTCAATCCCCAGTCCTAAATAAGTGTGATAAAGTAGTATAAGGCTGGAATCCTAGCATTCAGGAAGTGTAGGTAGGAGGCTTTGGAGTTTGAGCCCAACCTGGCTGTCTTAGTTAGGGTTCCTATTGCTATGAGGAGACAGCATGACCATGACAACTCTTACAAAGAAAAACACCTAATTGGGGGCCTACAATTTCGGAAGTTTATTCCATTATATTCATGGTGCAACATGCAGGCCTGACCGTGCTGGAGAAGAGGCTGGTAGTCCTTGACCTGCAGGCAACTGGAATTAGCCTGGGACGCTGAGTGTAGCTTGGGCACATGAGACCTCAAAGCCTGCCTCCATAGTGATACACTCCCTCCAACAAGACCACCCCTCCTAATAGTCCCACTCCTTTCGGGGGCCATTTCTTTCAAACCAGCACACTGGCACACATGAGACTACGTGTTACCATTCATGGCATGGGTGACCCAAGGCTGGTCCCACAACTGTGGCCCCAGCGGGTAGGAGACAGACATGTCATGCAGAGAGAGAGCTGGGGTTTGTTTAGCGAGTATTGGGAAGGGTATAAGAGTAAGGAGTTATGGGATGGAGTGGGACAGAGAAAGAGGAAAGAGCAGGGAGAGGCAGAGACTGCCTCTTCAGAAGAAGGATGGACAGAGAGATGGAGGGGAGGCAAGATCCAAGATCTACCTGTCTCAGCAGGAATGGGGATATTGGGAGTCGGCAGGGCTTGTTTCTTACAGGGACAGGGTACCCAGGTGACACGGCAGGCCAGCAGATTACAATACTCAACAAAAAAAATCTTTTAAAGTTAAAAGAAAGATTATTTGTGACTTTCTTTGTAGATTCAACACATGTACCGCTGTGCTCGCGTCCAGGGCCTGGACACCAGTGAGGGGCTACTGCTGTTTGGGAAAGAGCACTTTTATGTGATTGATGGATTTACCATGACAGCAACCAGAGAAATAAGAGACATTGAAACTTTACCTCCAAAGTAAGTAAATGAATGAAGAGACATAGGTAAAGCTGCCTTTAGATGACAGAAAATGTGTTTGCGTTATTTCTTTTTAATCCCAAGCCTGTGTCCTGAGTAACTTTATCTCTCAGTTTGTGTGTGCCTCCGGCCAATACTGTCATTTCCACTAAAAAAGGGGGGGGGAGTTCTTGTTCATCAAATGGTAATTACATTTTATGTCTTTCCATTATGAGCATTGGATACCAAGTTACAGTCATTGTTAACCTGGTGTTTTAGTTACTTGTTCTCTTTCTGTGATAAAGAGCATCGCCAGAAAAAGCAGTTTGGGGAGGAAAGAGTCAATTTGCCTTACATTTCCCTGTCCAGATCCCTCCCTGAGGGAAGTCAGGGCAGGAACCATGGAGGACAGGGCAGGAACCATGGAGGAGGGCTGTTATTGGCTTTTTCACCAAGGCTCACTCAGCCTGCTTTCTTATACAACCTAGGACCACCCACCTGCCCAGGGGATGGCACTGCCCACAGAAATCAAGAAAATTCCCCACAGACTACTCTTGCAGACATGTTTGCACCACTGAGACTCTCCTCCCAGATGGCTCTAACTGTGGCAAGCTGATAGACTGACCAGCACACATATATTTATATGTTCATTCTCAATTGTGAGATCACTGGTGAAGTCATTGACGCAGGGTGGAGAGATGGCTGGGAGGGTAAAGGCGCTTGCTGCTGGAGCATGAGAGCCTGAATTGATATTCCCCGGACCCACATGACCAACACAAGCATGACCACACAGGCACCTGTTACCCCAGTGCTGTGGGGACCGAGCTAGGGAAATTGCTAGGGATTTGTGGCTACTAGCCGTTTTCCCTGTCTCAGAGGAGTGAGGCAGAGAGAGATTCAGCACCTGAAGTCCTCCGCTTGTGCTGTGCACCAGCATACACACGTGCAAAACCATGCTACACATGTACACACTTAGACATACGCACGTGCCTGTGTACCAGCATACACACGTGCATATACACGCTACACATGTACACACTTAGACATAGGCACATGCTTGTGTACTAGCATACACACGTGCATATACACGCTACACATGTACACACTTAGACTTAGGCACATGCTTGTGTACCAGCATGCATATACGTGCTACACATGGATGCACCTAGACATATGAGCACATGTCTGTGCACCAGCATATACACATGCATATATAAGCTACACATGTACACACTTAGACATATGTATGTGCCTGTGCACCAGCATGCTTTTACATGCTACACACGTACTCACCTAGACACATTGCACACATGCATATAAACCCTACACATGTGCATGCGGTGGTAGGAGCACATTCAGAAACTACACTCTTTAATAAAAGACCAACCCTGTACTTTGAGTTTCCTGGAAGTGGGGTAACCAGAGCCCACACGGGATGACTAGCTGGGCTCTTTTCCATCTTCCTTTCCTTCCCCGGTCATGGGGTCATTGTAGGTACTAGAGCAGTAAGTGGTTAGAACACACAGGTGGGCTTTTGTCTCCTCTTCAGCATTCTGAGCACCTAACACTACAGTTAATGAGACAGGGCCTCTGTGTTCCTAGAGGATATCGCAAATAATTAAATAATTGCTTTCTTCACCAGTCTCGGCCATGCTATGACTCTAATGAGCCCTCTTTATAAAAAATAAAAACAAAAAAACCTTTGTAATCATGTTTTATGATTCTTGAAAAATAAAATGAAGCCATGTTTTGTAACTCCTCTTATAAAGTTAGATCTATATTAAAATGTTTTAAGTCTTTTTATTCTGCTTTGGAAAGAAATAAAGCGTATGTTACTGGCTTAGACCCTGTCCAACTGCTTAATAGAAAGGCTAATCCAACAAAAATAAACTCTTCGAAAGGGGTTTCCTTGTTCACGGGAGACAGTAGAGTGCTCTCCTAACCACATTTCTAGCTGGAGATTCTGTATGTTGTCTCCCGTCCTGGCCCTGTGTTGGAAATGGTGTCTGCTTCATTAATCAATGAGTTTATCCACCTACTGTTGTGTTTTCTTTGCTCCCTTTTCTCTTGGCTACTCATAGTATGCATGAGCCGATTATCCCTCGGGGAGCCAGACAAGGCCCCAGTCAACTCAAGAGAACATGCAGCATTTTTGCGTATGAAGACATCAAGGAAGTGCATAAAAGGAGGTACCTCCTGCAGGTGAGTTGGTTTCCCCCCATTCCCGGTGTGAAAATGTATTATTTTAAATGGATCGGTATGGTGATAACTGCAGCATCCACACTGCTCCTGGAGACTCGGAACCCAAGGGTCATGGCCCTTAGGATGCTTCTGTGTTTCCTTAAACAGTCTGAGTTCTACTGCACCTCCAGTGTGCATCTCTAGTCTTCAAGTGCACATTTTGTCCTTTCATGTAAAAAGTACATCCTCTTCATTTTAGGAACAGAATCTTTAAGTTACTATTTATCATTTTGTTTTTAAAGATCTCTTTAATTTTGAGAAGAATAGGAAAATTCCAGTAGCTGGGCAGTGGTAGCTCATGCCTTTAATCCCAGCACTCAGGAGGCAGAGGCAGGCAGATCTCTGTGAGTTCGAGGTCAGCCTGGTCTACAAGAGCTAGTTCCAGGACAGGCTCCAAAGCTACAGAGAACCCTGTCTTAAAAAAAAAAAAAAGAAAAAAAGAAAAAAAGAAAATTCTTTGATCACATGGCTTAATGTACAGAGGATTCATGAGTCTAAAATATTTTCCAGTGGAGAAATTCATCAACCTTGTAGGACTCCACGGTGGGGAAGTTGGTGTGTCTGTTATGGTCTGTTTCATAATTTATTTTTCTCTAACCATTTCAGCCTATCGCTGTTGAAGTTTTCTCTGGGGATGGACGGAATTACCTCCTGGCTTTTCAAAAGGGAATTCGGAATAAAGTCTACCAAAGGTGAGGAATCCCTTATTCGCTGTTGTGGGAAGAAATGGGAGGGGGCCCATTGGCAGCCTGTTCTGCTAGGTGCATAAAATCCAGACTCCAGGCCAGTGAGTCTATGTCTTTGTAGTGTTCTTTTTATTTCCCAGCCTCTTGAAATGGGATTCCTCCTCCTCCTAGCTTTTAGGATGGTGCCAGTTCCCTCATGAAATAGCTTTTCTCCCTTCTGGTAACTTAGAGTGAGAACTGAGCCATCTCTCCAGCCCACTAAAGCATTGTTTTTTAGTCTCAGACTTTGTGATTAAAGAGCCTTTGACAGTTGTAAAAGCACTTGATCCTGAACCCAGAACCCACAAAACGTAGAAGAGAAGCAGCTCCACGGCTGTCCCTTTAGCCTCCGCATGTGTGCCTTTGCACATGCATTGTACATACATGTACACAATAATAATAAATCAAGTAAAAGTTGAAAAGTAATACTTTTGGGTTCTAAATGTTCCACTTTTCTCCTTACCTTTCTGTGGGGCTCCAGAGTGAGTTCCCATAGAAATAGGATCCTCTTGAGAGTCTTCACAGCCCTGGAAAAGAAGTTGAATGCCTTCATTGTTGAAAAAGTAGCATAGCGGCCGGGCGATGGTGGCGCACGCCTTTAATCCCAGCAGGAGGCAGAGGCAGGCGGATCTCTGTGAGTTCGAGACCAGCCTGGTCTATAGAGCTAGTGCCAGGACAGGCTCCAAAGCCACAGAGAAACCCTGTCTCGAAAAAACAAAAAAAAAAAGAAAAAAGAAAAAGTAGCATAGCTGCTAAAACTGCTCATCAGTTCTTAGTATGTTTTATCATTGGTGAAACATCTAAGTTATTTCTGGAGTTTTTCATTTAATATTTTTGAACCATTTTTATGTTCTTTATTTGACCATAGGTAACTAAATGACAGAAACCAAAACTGTAGATAGCAGAAGACTTGTGTGTGGCACAGAAATGACATGTTGTTCAAATATAGTCCCTAGACTCTTTTCCTGTGCGAGGGCTGACCGAGTGACACCCCACCCACTCGTCTGACTTCAACTCTCCTTTGAGATTTGAGACATAGACTGATGTCAGGAGCAACTCTGCAAAAGCTAACAGTAGTGCAGGAAAGTTGCACCTTGCATGTCCCGTTCAGTTAGTTTGGCTGTGTCGTGCTTACTGTCAGGTGACTACTTAGTTGCAGACACTCATTAGCTCTTCATTTTTTGACTCAGTTTCCCCTTCCCCACTTCATGTAACAGCACAGATGCTGTGGGCCTCTGTGTCAGCATCCTGGTCACAGGGTCAGGCGCAGTAAAGATATGGGGGTTGCCCTTGTTTCTAGGGCTCCATGTGGCCCCTACTGAGACTTCATTTGCACTTTTAAATTTTTTAGGTTCCTGGCAGTTGTGCCATCTCTCACTGACAGCTCAGAGTCTGTCTCCGGTCAGAGACCAAACACCAGTGTGGAACAAGGGTAAGCCATGTATTGATGTTCAAATCATTTCTTTGTGAAATCAAGGTGACATATATCTAGAGAGAATTATTCGGTGTTCAAAATACAAGCTTTTATTCTTTCATTTAGTGCTGTATGTGAATATTTCTCATCTTCAAACTCTCCTTGGAAATATAACCTTTAGTATTCATCAGATGTATAAAGCATTCTCTGACTTTCTGATGGGACCTTTTCCAGGTTTTCTTATAGTACTAAAGAACACTTTGTTTTGAATGTATAAAATGTCTATAATAAAGTGAAGTGTATAAGTTCTAAGGTGATGCAAGATTAATAAAAACTCAGAGACAGAAATTGGGGTTCAACCTAAAGATTTGAAAAGCAAAGCAGCCAGCCACTGGCTCTCACTTCGACCTCAGTCTGAAATGGCTATCCTGCCTCCAGGAATCTCCTAATGAGACTGTGTCTGAGAGCTGCCTCCTCCCATTTTATAATCCTCTCTAGAGCTGGGATTAAAGGTGTGTGCTACCTCTGCCTGGTCTGTAAGGCTGACCAGTGAGTCTGTTTTACTCTCTGATCTTCAGGCAAGCTTTATTTATTAAAATACAAATGAAATGCCACTACACTAAGGCTCTTGATATACAAAACCAAATTGATACACAAGAAATTCTCCATTTGTATCCTGCCCTTATTAGACTGATTTCTTTTACTGAATAGATACCAGCTTTCTGCATTAGTCACTTAAACTTCAGATTTAAATTATGCTTTTTTGCTTTCATTAAGAGTACACTTGCACTCTGTCAACTGACTGAGCTACCCCTCTTGTGTGCCCACTTTTCCTTGAGTTCCTGTCGTCAGCTGACAGGATGTCTCTATAATGTGGTCTTGATTACACCTCTCCTTCTACAAATTTCCCAGCCTTCCTTCCTCTTTTGTTCTCTGGTCTTTAAATTTAAACTCCCTGGCTCTGGGTACAAACCCATCACCCTTGCCTCCGAGCTCCCCCATGGCTCCAGCATCACCCTTGCCTCTGGGCTCCCCCATGGCTCCTTTTAATCAGAGGATCCTCTGGGTGCTGCAGTCGTTTCAAGAATCCATACATTCAGTTTTGTTTGCCGTCATTCTGTGACAGGCCACCTGGGAAGAAGTGGTGTTGTGAGACTAAATAAATCACACACACACACACACACACGGTGTAAAAACTTAATAGAGTTTTTTACAAATGAATTTTCTTTTCAATCTGTGCACATCAGAATACATTAAGTTAATAAAAAGTTGCTTTTATTTTTCTTTAATCAGTAGCAAATAAAAATCCTCAGTACATGCTTTTGTACTCAGAAACAGGTCCTAAAAGCTCCACACATTTTTGTTGTCAACATAAATACAGGAAGGGGAGCGTTTCAGTACTGAGGAATGTTCTGGTCCTTCCCAGGGATAGTCCGCATGTTCACTTTGCCTGGTGGAAAGACTTTATAAATGTAGAAAATGGTACCTGTACCACCGAACCTGAGTTGTGCCATCTACCTCCCTACCTCCCCTTCAGATAATAAAGGGGATAGCCAGTGACTCTTGGACCAATGGTTTATTTTTTAATGCATAGTTCAGATAACCTTATAGAGCAATGCTAACCTGTCACATTCTCATACCGTCAATCACTTACTTCAGGAGCTGCATCACCTACTGTGGTTACAAGGTTGGATTCGATCAGGGTTTTCCAGGTCTTTTACCCATGGTGGATAATGCCTTGTATACACTGTGCTACGTCCCCCAGCACTAAGGCTAAATCATGAATAGTGAAACACAGTTCATAGAAAAAAATGCCTCCCTTGCTGTATGTTGTGACTTCTGAATTTTCATTTGCTTCAGCTATTTCTTGTTTCAAAGTGCTTCTCACAGTCCTATAAAATGATTCATGGCCCACATGAACAGATCCGTTCTGTGGGCTGGACATGTGTCAGCTGGAAAGCTGTTCGGACTGAAAACTCTGACCTGCAGCTGACTGTCTTCTGTGTTTAGGTCTGGATTGCTCAGTACTTTGGTTGGCGAGAAGTCTGTGACCCAGAGGTGGGAGGTAAGCACAGCACACAGAAGGTTCCTTGTGCCTCCTAGGTCACGGTCCATAAATGTAGCCACAGAGGAGAGATTTTGCTTTTATGGGAAACCTTTTTTTATGTCCATTTTTGCATATAAAAAAATTTAAACAGCAAAACTAATTACTCACTCTAAGATGTGTCCCTTTATTGTCTTTCCTAAGAGAGGTGAAATCAGCAACTTCCAGTATTTGATGCACTTGAACACTCTGGCCGGCAGATCCTACAATGACCTCATGCAGTACCCCGTCTTCCCCTGGATTCTCGCAGACTACGACTCGGAGGTGAGCTTCCAGTTATTACCCGAGTGTAATACATTTTCATAAATGAGGGAAGCTTCAGTTCCCCTGTGCTTCTTTGCGGTCTACTGTTCCCTCATCGGCACAGGCACTATATGAGGAAGACAAGAGGGCATTTAGTGTGGGTACATTGGGCATATAGAATATACCAAAGGTTAGATAATGAGAGTCCCTCCCTTGGTGCTAGGCACTGGCTCACCATGTCTGTTCAGTTTCCTTTGGTGCTGATCAGTTTGCATCCATTGGAAGTGTCCGAAATTGCCTTTGCAGATTGAATTGTTGTCTAGAAAACCATGGGAGTGGCCCTTCCTGTAAAATAGCACCGCTGCATAGGGGGACTGTTTCCTGCTTTCCTGAGAAGCATGGGGGATTCTCGTAACTTGGGGCTCCAAGTCAATGGCTTGCAACACTTGTTCTCACTTCTGTCTGCTGACACTTCCTGTCTGGACACTGGATCTGATGCAGCAGGAGCCAACAGAGTAAGGCAGGATTGGCGTTTGTAAGCAAGGAGGAGAAAGATTGGTCACTCTCAAATCAGACATCCACCTAACTTTGTCTCTTGCTAGAATCAAGCTGCCTAAATGATCAGAAATTTTACATGTCATATTCTAGAGAAATTGAAGCTTTTGTCCTCAGAAAGGTGCTAGCCTGAGGTACACTTGATGCGTGAAGCTAATTCAGCTGGGTGAATGAATACATTTCAAGGGGAAATGATTCGTGAGGTGAAAATATTCCAGTTCTTCTGAAAAAGAAAATTTTAAATTACAAATTGTAGAGTGTTAGAAAAACAAAACCAGTGCATTTTTGTGCGGAGGTAGTAAGGGCCCTCACTTCTTGATACAGGTGTAACCCCAGCTCTGTGACATCATCTTAAGATATGACACCTTCTTCCATGCTGCCATCCATCAGTGGCCGAGCATCCTGCTCTCCCTTCCTTCTGCCCTATCAACACTGCCAGGCACCCCTTGAGGAATGAAGTAAAAGGAAGTAGAAGGGGCGGGAGGAAACCTAGAAAGACTCCGTCCTCCAAATGGGAGCTTTTGGTCTGCAATGTCCTTTTGTGTCCTTGTTAAGAAGTAAAAGTATCTCCCTGTTACCTTCCTTCCTACAACTGGAATCCCAAGTGTCTTCCTGTGAAATGCATAATTCCCAAAACATTTGTCGAGCGGGACCGCTCTGAATGTAAGATGTGTAAACGGCACACACGCAGTTGTTCCTGCCTCTAATGTAAGATGTGTAAACGGCACACACGTGGTTGTCTCTGCCTCTAATGTAAGATGTGTAAACGGCACACACGTGGTTGTTCCTGCCTCTAATGTAAGATGTGTAAACGGCACACGCAGTTGTTCCTGCCTCTAATGTAAGATGTGTAAACGGCACACGCGGTTGTTCCTGCCTCTAATGAAGATGTGTAAACGGCACACACGGTTGTTTCAGTCCGGCACACAGATAGGGTCACTGCAGTCACAGTTGCTGTATCCACACTGAGAAGGGTGCCTGGTAACTCAGCATTGGGTTTTGTTTCATATTTCAGGAGGTTGATCTTACTAATCCCAAGACATTCAGAAACCTGGCTAAGCCAATGGGCGCACAGACAGATGAACGGCTGGCCCAGTATAAGAAGCGGTATAAGGACTGGGAGGACCCCAATGGTGAGGCACTCTTTCTGCCTTTAGCTTCGTTTTTGCTTTCAAAAGTCAACACTGTTTAGTGCTCTGACACCTGTGAATATGCCTGCAAGCTGCTGGTGTGCATGATTGCTGCTTGTGTGTTATGTGTGAACAGCTGCACATGTGTGATTGCTGCTGGTGTGTTACGTGTGAACAGCTGCACATGCGTGATTGCAATCAAAATTCAATTTTCATGCCAGTTTGTGGCCATCTCTAAGGTGTTTGAAGCTGTCTGCAGAACCCTGACAGGAAACTATCTCCTCTGTCTTGGTCTCTACTAATATTTAGTCCAGAACTACACATTTATTGCGTTTCCTTTAATTTCATTTAGGTACTTTTTAAAAAGCTTTTCATTTGAAGTTATGAATTGATGAAATTTGTAAACTATACGATTTATTATATTTAGTGACTTGGATTTTCCCTCAAATACATAAAGCAAAGGGGGAAACTTGACTTTAAGCCTATTTATATGCCTGTGCCCGTTTTCTTTCTGCCCCCTCCCCACCCGACTGCCAAGGAAGATACACAATAATGATACGTACTTCTGCACTGCATCTGTCGATAACTTCATAGAAACAAGTAGCCATCAAGTGGGTATTCTGCTTCTCAGGAGAGAATCCAGCAGGCTTGTCCTCGGTGCCTGCCAGATGGGATGTACCTGAGGCTAGTGGGGCTGAAGTGGCCCTGCTGTCCGTCCCTGGCATTGGCTGCATTTGGTGTCCCGGTTACCTATCACAATTGCTAACATTTCCAAACCTTGTGATTTGATTAACACCAAGTTTACTTTTCTTATTTCCTTTTGTTTTAATGATGCCCCAACTGTCTGGAGCAGGAGAAACTCCAGCATACCACTACGGCACCCACTATTCGTCAGCAATGATTGTGGCCTCATATCTGGTCAGAATGGAGCCTTTCACACAGATATTCTTACGGCTTCAGGTAAAACTCAAATTCTGAATTTTTACCATTCTAATTCAGTCTACTTTCATTTAAAATCGTCTTTTCTTAAAAAAATGTGACCTTAAAAGGAGCACTATGGAGCTTTAGTAGTGACAAGTTGGTGATTCAGAGCTGAGCTGAGAGCTGCTAAGCTTAAATTGATAAATAAACCAAGATTCATTTAGGATGAGCACGTGCCAGGACCCTGTAGTTAAAGGAAACAGCATGAATATTCCAGCGTGTGGGGAGGGGAGGGGCTGGGAGGGTTCAGCAAGTGTTTTATTTTCAAAGGCCCTATTCTGTGCCCATGGTTATAATCGCCTCCTCCATATTCTCTCTGTGGTCAGAACATGCCCGCTGACGACCCCCCCCCCCCCCCCCCC
>NW_026067971.1:2432999-2495366 GCF_014885135.2 Alexandromys fortis | reverse complement strand
GGTCAGCACATGCCTGCTGAACCCCCACACACACGCTCTGTGGTCAGCACATGCCTGCTGAACCCCCACACACACGCTCTGTGGTCAGCACATGCTTGCTGAACCCCCACACACACGCTCTGTGGTCAGCACATGCCCGCTGACCCCCCCTGCACTCTGGGTCATGCCTGCTGACCTCTCCCCCCCGCACTCTGTGGTCAGCACATGCTTGCTGAGCCCCCTGCACACGTCCCTCTTGGGCTGTCCGGAAGGACATCTGGGGATAAGGACAAAGCTCTATCTTGCAGTTCAGGTTTAGTTAAGGAGACAGCTACACATTGTTTTGAATGAGTAAATTGTGCAGTGTTTTTAGAGTGTGATCAACCGTGTCTGAAATGCAGGTGAAGAGTGGAAAGTGTGGGGAGGGAGGCAACTTAACAGAGTTGGCTTGGGGAAGAGGGGGGAAGGGGCCCTGCAAACACCTGGAAACATAGTGGGATCTACACAGGGCCCAAGGCAAGCATATGCCTGGTAAAGGGGGTGGGGACAGCAAGGTGCCAGGGTACCCAGAACAGAGTGGAGAAGCAAGAGACCTCAGCTGCCCTTAGTGGCCTTTGGCGGTTTCCTATAACAACTGTCGAATGCTCCCTTTTCCCTACAGCACTGTCAGGGTCTGACAGGAGAAAGCTGAGGGTGCGTGGGTAAAATGCTTTCTACGTTAACATGTTTTAGCAACCATTAACCTCTGATGACTTTCTACCTAACATGATCTCAGCAAAAACTTAGGTGTGTTCATTTACATTAGCATGCACTAGAAAGTCATGGAATCCACCAACGGCAAATGTGAATGGGAGTCCTGTGTGGAACCTGGTACCCTGTGAGCTGACGTAAAGAGCAGAACTAGCCAATCATCCGCTCACACTTAGGAACTTGACTTTCCAATTACATGGGGTCCCCACGAGAATGTTCCACAGGCCTTCATCCTTTGTGGAAGATTCTTACTCCTCATAGTCTCGCTGTGTCTAGAGACTAATAGTCTACAATCCTCTTGTTTTAATTTTACTTTGATTATAAAACATATACTGGGTATCTTTTGTAAAGAATACACCAAAGAGAAATGGATTTTATGATTATTTCAACTTCTGTTTGTTTAATGTAGGATGGCAAGAAATGAGAATGTAGGCAAAGGTGTATGAAGTGTTTCAGCCCTTGAACTTGACAAACTCTGTTCCCTCCTTCTGCCCACAGGGCGGACACTTCGATCTGGCAGACCGGATGTTCCACAGCGTGCGTGAGGCCTGGTACTCCGCGTCAAAGCACAACATGGCAGATGTGAAAGAACTTATCCCAGAATTTTTTTATTTGCCAGAATTCCTGTTCAATTCTAACAACTTTGACCTAGGTACGTAGAAGTGGCATTTCTTGGGACCGTTAGCAGTCTCTCTTACAAAGTCTGTTTGCGGTGCTTGGACAGCAAGCTCCCTGTAGTCCACTTTGCCGTGCTGAGTGCTTTGAGTGTCTAAATGAAACACAGGAAAGTAAGTTCATGTCTCAAAAGAGCCAATTCAACTGGGAATCTGGGAGAAATTTAACACTGCACAGGCGGCATCCAATAGTTTGGGTTGTGTTGTTCAGCGAAAAGAAAGTGGAAAAAAATATATTTGAGAAACATCTACTGTTGAAACCCTATCGATGGCCGAGGGTGATGTGTGCAACCCCGTGCACCTCATTCTTATCTACTGCCAGAGGCATCATCACTCTATATGCCCATTTTTCTTAAACTATGATTTAAAAATCATATTTCTTTGTCCTGTGAGTATCCTATTTTCCAGGTTGGGGCGTGGGGGGAGTACCAGATCAGCATGTCTTGAAAAGAGAAAATCTCCATGCGTAGTGTTCCTTCTGTTACCTACCAGTTAGGGGAAGAGACTTTGCCTTCAGTTACAGTCGTGTGGATTATGATTTGCTGATCTCTGCTTCTGAGGGTTTCTTTGAAAGCATCAAATCCATGGTTCCCACTTTAGACTATTCCAGCCAGCTGCTCCTCTGTTTGTCTTTTTTAAGAACCTGGTGTCTGTTGTTTCAATGGTTAAGCACAGACGTGATGGTGCTCACCTGCCGTCCAAGCACTTGGGAGACTGGTGTGGGAGGTGATCTTAGGGTGCAGGCCAGCCCAGTCTACAGAAAAACCAAAGACTGGGGTGGGAGGTGATCTTAAGGTTCAGGCCAGCCTAGTCTATAAACAAACCAAAGGAGTAGTGAGCATAAAAACACTACATAAGCTAGTGGTTCACTCCTACATGTGCGGAATGGAAGCCAGAGCTTAAGCAGACACACCCAGCATGTCACATGACACACATGGCAGCTGATCTGTGAGTGTCATGTCACGTGATTCACGTGACAGCTCAGCTGTGTGTGAGTGCCATGACACACGTGGCAGATGAGCTGTGTGTCAGTGCCATGTCACATGACACACGTGGCAGCTCAGCTGTGTGTGAGTGCACTCATGCATGAGTACGTGTGAGGCGCGCAAGTGCAGAGTATGAAACATTACTCATCCCACCCGACAACATATACCTGATCGTATGAGAAGGCTGTAGGGGGTTTCAGTCCACAGTCTGGTTGGCCCTGGGGTTCAGCCTGTGCTGAAGGGGAGCATCGCAGCATAGGCTTGTGGGGTAGAAGGGCCACTCTCCTGGGACTGGAACGCTGAATGAACTGATCAGGAAGGACTGGTATTTCTCTGTCTTCAGAACGTGCCCCAGTGGCCAGAAGACCACCGCTGAGCCCAGCCTCCTTGTAGCACCAGCCTGACCCAACAAGGGCCTCGGGAGACATCCCACACCCGGTATAGCACTAGGGGAACCTCAGAAGCACCACGCTGAGTGGTAAAAACCCAGCTCCGCCATGTTGTCACACAACATGCGATGCTTTGGCCATCCTCAGAACAGGTAGACCCTAGATTCACACACACTGTGACTGCTACGTGCAGGATAGAACACTGAACCGCTCCGTGGTTTCTCGGGGACATAACGGTGTTCTGGAGCTACCTAGAAACGCTGGCTGTGCACCTGCTGAATGACCAAATGCCACTGAATTGGTCTCTTTAAATCGATCAGAGTCGTCGTATGACTCAAGAACAAAACAAAACCAGGTTTCCGCTCTCCGAGCAAAGATCAGTGGCGTGAGAGAAAGCACACGGGCTTGTTTTCTGGTTGTGCTCCTGTTCTTGTGTCTTTCCTGGGAAAGACCTGCAGGATACATAAACTAAGGGGTTTTTTTGCGACTGTGCCACCTTCAGATATCTTTAAAATGACTGGTAGTTCTGAAGAAATATGTCTGACATAAGTATTCTCTAAAGCTCAATTATTTCTCAAAGAGGCTTAGGGATTATTGCTTGGTTTTAATCAACAAAAAATTTGGTCTGTGGGGCTGGAAAGATGGCTCAATGGTTAAGAGTGAGGGCCATCTTGCCAGAGGGTCCTAGGTCAGTTCCCTGCAGCCATGTAGAGTGACTCACAGTTGTCTGTAATTCACACACACACATGCACACACGTGCGCACACAGACATATACACAGAGCGGGGATCGATCGAGGGGCTGAGAGGGAGCATGTGAAGTGTGTGGTCACTATAATGATGACTTTTCGACTTTTTAAGTCACATGGTAATTTCTTTGTGTTTTGTGTTTTTTGAGACAGGGTTTCTCTCTGTAGCTTTGAAGCCTGTCCTGGAGCTCGCTCTCTAGATCAGGCTGGCCTCGAACTCACAGAGATCTGCCTGCCTCTGCCTCCTGAGTGCTGGGATTGGAGGTGTGCGCCACCACTGCCGGTCAGTAAACTGGTTTTAACATCCACCACATTGTAAATGATTAAGTCACAATGATGAAGACGTGATGGTTTCTGCAGGAAGTGTTTTTTCTGGCTGTCTCTTTGAGGCAGCCCAGTGCTCTGAAATTTGAAAATTGCGCTACTTGACAGAACAGCACAGTGTTTATCTAACCGGCTGCTGCCAAGTTAAGCCGCTAGGTTAGTGTTCCAGTAACTCCAGCACAGTGCTGTCTCATTTGTCCCTAAGGGAATTATAAGCCAAGATGACTTTTTAGAGTTAGTTAATTAAAAAAACCACTTTTCCAGATGATAATTCCAGTTAATTTTTTAACCTCAGAGCAGATGTTTTCTTTTTCTTTTTTCTTAAATTGGGAATCTTGTTTTCTAGCCCAGGCTAGCCTATTACTTTCTGTGTAGTTTAAGGTGGCCTAGAACTTGCTATATATAGCTGAGGCTGGCCTCTAAGTGTTGGGATTATAAATGTGTACCACTGTGCTTGGCTCAAATTATTTCTTTAATACTTTCAGATTATCTAATATAACTTAAATAAGTTTATATGGAATAAGGATCAATATTTATTGCAAAATGATGTTTTTGTTTCTGCCAAGAGGCTCTAATTTTTCCAAATGTTTTTTCTTTTAATGTTGCAAAAATTTATTGTTTCAGATTTTATTTTTTAATGAGAATCATCACTGCAAAATATTTGTTTTCTGTGGATGCCTCTCAAGTGTCAGCCAGGCATGGTTGCCCTAGCCTTTCATCCCAGCACTTGGGAGGCAAAGACAGGCGATTTTCTGTGAGTCAAGGCCAGCCAGAGCTACACACTAGAAAGACTCTGTCTTTAGTGTGTGTATGTGTGTGCGTTTATGCATGTGTTCGTGTGTGTGTGTGAACAGATGAGAAAACTCATGTACTGAAGTTACTGTAACATGTGCCATTGAAAAGAGATTCGCACTTATCAGCATTCTAGAAACTGCTGTGTTACTCTTAGTGAACCGTAAGCTTAGCCTCAGAGCCTCTGGGGTCTTACCAGGGAGAAACTGTGTTTAACTTTGTAAGTTAGCCCTCCCGAAGGACACTTGAGGGAGTTTTGCTTGTTTTGTTTTTTTCTTTTTTTGAATGTTGGCAGTCTTTCTGAGGCTTGCTCTAGCAGCAGTCTTGGAGAAAGGCCACAACAGCCTCAGGACAGGGGAGGGTATTCTGTGCTGAGGCTGAATAGCTCTGGCCATGAGTCTAGCACAGTTTCTGTCTCTTTAGTAGGCAGCCAACCACTAAACTACCCTTCCACTTTATTCCTAACGTGTCCAATTGCACAGGCTGCAAACAAAATGGCACCAAGCTTGGAGACGTCATCCTACCACCCTGGGCAAAGGGAGACCCGAGAGAGTTCATCAGAGTCCACCGTGAGGTAAGGGAAAGCTGGGCTTCTCTGGTCGGTGACCACACGCGGGGCGAGGATATTTTTCATTCTGTTGACCTCTGAACCCAGGCTCTGGAGTGTGACTACGTGAGCGCCCACCTGCACGAGTGGATCGACCTGATCTTCGGCTATAAGCAGCAGGGCCCTGCAGCAGTGGAAGCTGTCAACGTCTTCCATCACCTCTTTTATGAGGGTCAAGTGGATATCTACAACATAAACGACCCTCTGAAGGAGACGGCCACCATTGGCTTCATTAACAACTTCGGTCAGATCCCTAAGCAGGTATGGAGGTTCTTATCCTTCGTGGGTCCATTCCCTAGAAAGTAACTGCCAGTCGAGGTCTAGTTTGAGTAGATTATATGTCTTCAGAAAGTTCAGCTCTGGCACCGTAACCTGTCGCTGCTTACTGTGGTACGTCTCCTAGTCTCAGCCTTTGAACCTCTTTCCTCAGATGATAAATGAGGTGATATAGTTGATGTTACATGTACAGTGTATGTAAAGGAAGCCATGGTGCCTGGCATCCAAAGGCCTGAGGACGTCTCCCTCTAAGTGTGTCCTCCTCCTCCTCAGCTGTTTAAGAAGCCTCACCCGCCAAAGCGAGTGAGGAGTCGGCTCAATGGAGACAACATGGGCATCTCCATCCCCCCGGGAGTCACCAGTGACAAGCTCTTCTTCCACCACCTAGACAACCTGAGGCCTTCACTGACCCCTGTGAAAGGTAGGATGGTGGGCACCAGAGCCTGGGGTCAGGATGTTTGCTCTGTGTGTGAGGCTTGAGGTCCTATATCCTCATCTGTCTTAATGCAATGATTTCCATACAGAACTCAAAGAGCCTGTGGGGCAGATTGTCTGCACAGACAAAGGAATTCTTGCAGTAGAGCAGAACAAGGTTCTTATCCCACCAGCATGGAACAAGACCTTCGCCTGGGGCTATGCAGACCTCAGCTGCAGACTGGGGACCTACGAGTCAGACAAGGTGTGCATTTCTTCCCTCCTTCATCCTTCCCTGCCATCTGGACAGCCTGGCTTAACAGCTGGGGAGAAGCTGGAGCAGTTTCGGAGCCTGAAGAACAAGTGTTTCTGGGAAACTTGTAACCTGGGTGCTGCTGACAGCTTCTCTCCCACTCCAGAATTCTTCTAAGAGATCCTAGTCAGCAAAGGGCTCACCATTTCTGCAGCCCGAATACCCTCCTTGTTGTCAGGTCACAATCTGGTTGCTCATCGTGGTAACAGTAGCCTAAAGCAGCCCCTCCTACAGCACAAAAGCCGTGCTGTGTCCTAGAGAAACAGACGGGTAGTCTGGTAGATGTTGCCCTCTGCCGGCTCCTCCCACCCAGGTAGATTGTATAGCCCCCTGGTCACACTGGGCACTGTTCTCTGTGGGCAGAATGTTCCTTAAACATGCATGTTCACGGCAGACATGCTACCATCACACAGGTTGAACATCATTTTTCCCAAACGGGGTAAAAATCAGACTGGTATGAACACAGTCTCTTAATTTTGTTGCTTGGCAGCTTCTGTAGCTTAGACGCTCTTAGGCAGTTGGGATAGAACTTCAGGGGAACTGTCACTAACTGAACCCAGCCCAGAGTGAGACAGTGCGTGCTTGGGCTGCCCTCCCCTGCAGCACAGCGCAGCTCTTCCTCAGCACTTGGTGGCCTGCGTCTCATGTCTACTTTGTTTGACAGGCAGTGACTGTCTATGAATGTCTGTCCGAGTGGGGCCAGATTCTCTGCGCCATCTGCCCCAACCCCAAGCTCGTGATCACAGGCGGAACAAGCACGGTGGTGTGTGTGTGGGAGATGGGCACCTCCAAAGAAAAGGCCAAGCCCCTCACGCTTAAGCAGGTAACCACAGCGGGGGAGAGGGTGGTCGCATGCTTGCTCAGCTGCCAGGCTCCAGAAACTACAAAGGCCTCCTTAGGCCAGAGCCACTCCAGACAAACCCAGAGCATGGTCGGGGAGGCGTTGTTTGGCTGTGAGGGTGAAGCTGTATGTTGTTTTTGGCTTAAGACTGTTTCCAGCTCTGTAGTCTAGGCTGTCTTCAGACTCATGCTTCCCCTACCACCTAGGTGTTGGAATTGCATCTGACCCAAAACATTAATTTACTAGAAATACTTTTCAATAATCAGAATAAGCTGTTTCTCAAAAACTGTCTTAAAATCTAAATGAAGTTGTCTTTGGGGACTATATTTCAGGATACTTAAACACAAATGTTTCTTAGAAATTCTTTACCCCCCGTGTATTTTCTGTCGATGTCATTAATGCTCCCCACAGCGGCTCCACTTAGCTGGGCCACCAAGTCTTAGTTGTTTGTCATTTGTCATTCCTAAGAGCAGAGCAGATTTGTTCACGTGTCAGCAAAACATTGATGGTGTTGCTGACAAGTGTTTTGATTACTTAATCATTATTTGATTCTATTAATTTTTTTTTAAATGGAGTCCATTTTCTGCTTTCAACTCTCCATGGATTCTGGGGTTGAATTCAGGGCCCAGGGCTTGTGTTTAGGCTCCCTGCCCACAGCACCATCCTTCTAGTATTAAACTGCTTTGCAGTGCTGGATCTGTGAGGCTTTGTCGCAGATGTTTTCAAAATAAGGGTACATCCATGTTTTTAGGATATAATTTGAAAACAATTTATTAATAAGCTATCTCATTTGTTCATACAGAACTCTGAGCCTCAAGTTACAAGGTAGTTACTGTGTCTGGGGGTGAGGGCATGTATAAAAGGCATGCAGCGTTACCTTTGAGATAAAGCCAGAACTTGAGTTCAAATGTGACTATCTTAAAGGCAAAAATCAAACAAACCATGTTTTAGCTGTATATGGGGAGAATTAAGTCCCTTGTCCAACAACCTTCCACATGGAGCAAAGGGTCCTTCTGGTCACTACGATGAGCATGTGAAGGCATTCTCCACAGCACCTAAGGTAAGGCTGCTGGCGGTCCTGCTAACCACACTTCCTGCAGAAACGACTCACAGGCAGCCAATGGACTTGGAGCTCATGTGCCGTCAGTGTGGACTTAGGACTTAAAACAGCGTTCTGTGTTTGCCCAGCATATCTCCAGGTGTTTATATGACCACAAAATTAAGGCAGCTCCTTCTGTAAGCAAGCATGTCCCACTGGGGACAGGGGAGGCAGCATATTTTCAGTAAATGAAACATTGATCAGAAACTTCTCTTAACTCTTCCCTAACCATCGCACATTGCTGTTCTGGGCTCCATTAGCTCTTCTGCTGCAGTCCTGGAAGGAGCCACCCAGTGCAGACTCCTCCTGCAGACAGCTGCAGCACAGCAGGATGTAGCGGTGGCATGTCAGGACCATGTACCACAACCATGCAATTTTTTAATTCCTTTACTTCTGAGCACTTGGTTCATCTTCTTTAAAATCGCAGGTGCTCACAATCATCTAAAGAGTTTATGGCAGAAGAATAGAAGCTTAGCTTACGTTCTCGACTTTGGCCCCATAGTCAGCACATGATCCCACGAAGAGTGGAAAGAGTCCAAGCCAGTGGTAGCGGACATTCCCCCTTCCTTCAAAGGTCTGGGCCACCATTTTCCATTCTGCTGAGAAGAATGGAAAGGAGGATGCTTTGGGCATCCGGCTCTCTAATAAGGAACCTGTCCTTCTGCTGGTACTAGAAGACTGCCGTTGTGGTTGGCCTGATTTCTCGCTTTCCTCCCTTTGTAGGCTTTGCTTGGCCACACGGACACTGTTACCTGCGCCACAGCATCGCTAGCCTATCACATAATTGTTAGCGGGTCCCGAGACCGAACCTGCATCATTTGGGATTTGAACAGACTGTCGTTTCTAACCCAGCTCCGCGGCCACCGAGCTCCCGTTTCTGCTCTATGTATTAATGAGTTAACAGTAAGTAGAATGTTTAGGAAACATACGGCCAGACTAAACACAGACGGAAGCTCTTTGGAAAGTTGATGGATATTCATGTTGTGTATTCACGATGTAGGAGCCACTGCATTCTGCTTGAAAAGCAAGTGGATGATTAACTTTATAATCCAAACAACAACAGAAATGTAAATCATAGGACTTGCTAACAGTCTAAGCGCTTTGTTGAAATTGTTTGTACAGTAAAAACTATTAACCACTGGGTCAATGAACGAGAGAAAAATAATTATCAGGTTACTTAAAAAACAGATTTCAAAGTTATCAGAAGATGCTAGCTTTTTTAAAAGTTAGTGTTTCATATATAAATAAGTGAATCAGAATAAAATGAATGCATTGTCCTAGAGTGTCCTGGCAGACCAAGGCCTTTTGAGGTAGACGAGAAGGAGATCCGTTGCTAAGCTGGAATGATAAGCAAGGGGAGCTCAGGTGTGAGACTTCCTCTCTGTGAAGCATCCTGTGCAGATGGTGCTTCATCCGCAGAGCAATCCTGGGAATTAATAGCAACCTACCTGTTGGCTTCCTGGCTACACATACTCATTTGCATCTTACCCTGGCCTGGGGCTTTCTTCTTAACACAGTATGAGGTTCTTACTATCATCCACACAGCCTTCTGTCTGGAAGAACCCTTATAACTTTGGTTTCTTCTAGTGATACTATTTGTAAGACTTAATGTTCTCAACATTGTAACTAAATTCCCAACAAAAGCAAAAGAGAAAGGGTCTATTTTGGCTCATGGTATGTAAGTGGCTATGGTCCATCGTGGTGAGGAAGACATAGCAGCTAAACCGTTCTAGTCTGCAGGCTGTGAGTGGGTATAAGGCAGTTGTTAGTACTGAAGTCTGTAAGAAATACTCAGGCCCTAGCAGGCTGAAAGTAGGGCCAGGCCATAGCCCTCAGAGGCCCACCCTGCAGTGATAAGCCTCCTGCCTCGGGAGTCCAGTGATCCCTTGCTCCAGCAGCAAAGACTCCTCTTTCAGTTCTTGAAGCTTCTATTGAAGATACCTGTATTAGTAAACACCAAATTGTAGGTTACCTCAGAAATCATACAGCCACTAGTCTTCAGGACGCAAGGGTTTTGAGAGCTAGACATATGTCCTCCTCTTCTCCTCAGGGGGACATTGTGTCCTGTGCTGGCACACACATCCATGTGTGGAGCATCAATGGCAACCCGATCGTGAGTGTGAACACATTCACAGGCAGGAGCCAGCAGATCGTCTGCTGCTGTGTGTCCGAGATGAACGAGTGGGACACACAGAATGTCATCGTGACAGGACACTCGGATGGCGTGGTCCGGGTAAGCGACCTCAGAAAAGCCTTCATACCGTTCCCGCATGCATATACACACGCGAACACATCTTGAGACCTTCTGTCCACGCTCAAGCTGTACCTAAATGCAGCCCCTATTTTTGCTGCTTGCTGTGTGTGTTGGCATCACAGAGAGACAGTGTGTGTCCTAAGCTCTGTAGTCACTCAGGAGATTTTTCTTTTCTTTGTAGCTCTAAGTCCCTTAATTGTACCCTTTGTCAAGGTGACTGATTGTCACTCTCCTGAATTATAGGCTCAGGTTTAGAGATGATGAAACTGACAGCCTCACCCAAACTATATGCAGTGCCTCAGGCAGCAAGTGGGGGGGGGGGGGACGTGTGCAGTTGAGGCTACAGCCTCTGTTGCTAACAGACGAGTGTGCTTGGAGGTGAGGTTTGTCTTCATGCATGCAAGACTTTACAAGTTTTGCAACGTTTACTTATGTGGCTACTGACTTAGCTACCATTACCATTCCACTGCTATGAAGAGACCATGACCAAGGCAACTATAAAAGAAAGCATTTAATTGATGGCTCAGTTTCAGAGGGCCATTCCATGACCCTCATGGCAGGGAGCAGGCAGCAAGCAGCCAGAGCGCAGGAGCAATAGCTGAGAGTATACATCTTATCCTCAAATTGAAAACAGAGAGAGCAGAAACAAATGGGTAAAGGGCGGGCGGGAGCCTCAATTCAAAGCTCACTCACAGTGACACACCTCCGTCAACAAGACCACACCTCCTAATCCTCCCTAAATAGTCCACCAACTGGGAACCAAACATTCAAATATACGGACCTTGAACCTCAGCTCAAACCTCCACAGTGACCTTGACTTTAAACTTTCTTGACCTCTGTCCTTTGCCCCTAGTGAGGGGTAACTTCCGTGTAAGGCAAGCAGCCCCACAGGTTCAGAAAAACCTATTTAGAAGCAATAACCGGAACCACACACTTGCTCCTCAGCCTGCACCTTTATGAAGTAATGTGTTCACTGTCTCTAGCCTGACTCTGCCGTGTACTCTTTCCACGTTACTTTATTGCAGTTCTGGAGGATGGAATTTCTACAAGTCCCCGAAACACCAGCTCCTGAGCCTGTGGAAGAACTGGAAACGCAGGAGGGCTGTCCTGAAGCTCAGATAGGTACTTAACACCTGGGTTAAGTGAAGCACAGATAGGTACTTAACACCTGGGTTAGGTGAAGCCCAGATAGGTACTAAACACCTGGTTTAGGTGAAGCTCAGGTAGGTATTTACCACCCTGGTTTAGGTCACACCGAGCATCTCAAATGGACAAGGCTGGGCGCTGCCCTTGGCACTGTCTCTGCCGCTGTTCCCAGGCTCCTATGTACCTGGTTTGCTGGAGTAAGTTTACCAGCGCCCTCTCAGGAGGCAGGCTTAGCTGACCTCGACATCGCAGGCAGATATACAGGAATGCTTTCCCTGCAGTGCTGGAGGCCTGAGTTCTAGGGACAGCATTGGGTGAGTCAGGCAGCTGCTGAGCCCAGCTGGTGGGGGACAGTGTGGACAGAAACAAGTGGGTGCAACGCTTTTAAATTGTTAAGCCAGACATCAGTCCCCAGGCCACCTGCTCCTGCTCACTTGGGCAGTAATTGCGAGAAGGAAGTTTTTCCTTTAATGAGTAAAAGAAGATAAGTAAATAAGATGGAAGAAGGGCCGTGCCCAGGGTAGAGAGAATTCCTATTTCGTGGTCCTGTGTATTCTGCTGCGGTGGTTTGCAGAAGGGCGAAGGAAGCTGTCCACAGGGAAGGACTGAACAGTGCCAGGCGTGAGATGCGAGGAAGGCAAGCTCGGGGCTCCCAGGAGCTCAGAGCCACCACTCAGCAGCTGGGGACATTTGTGTGCTGACAAGGAAATGTATGTGCGCGCTGTGGGTTTCCCTCATGTCCGCCTGTGCACCTTTTCCCCTGGATCTTCTCTGGGGGATGTGACTGCAGCAGACAGATCGCTAGTGTGAGGAAATGGAGAATGACAATGGGAAGAAAAGGATCAAGATCTAAACTTTCCTAAGAAACTCACTGGTCTTAGAAGTGGCATAGTTACCCACTGCCGCCGCCATGCCCTGTGCTTCTGTTCTTCACTGTTGGTAAGGTTATAGGGGCAAAAGTTTAGAGAATAATGTCCAGTACCAAGGGGCATGGCAGGAAGGCGTTTGGCAGAGGGAGGAGATATAGGCAATTGGGTAAGATTTTAGACATTAAAGTTGTGTCCTCAAAGACAGGTAGCAGCAGCCCACACAGACAAGGAAGAGAAGTTCGTGTAGAGAAACAGTGCACACAAATCTCCACGAGGGCGAGCAGGTTGTGGGGAGGGCCAGAGGAGCCAGACTGCTAGAAGACTGTAGTCTGGGTTCTGCTGTGAAGAATAAAATGCCAAGCTAAGGATTTTCTCAGGAGTCGTCTATAAAATGGAATTCTAAGACAGATCCTACTTCTTTACTGTCTGTAACCTTACTAGAAATACTTGGCTTAAAGTGTGTTGTTATTGTGACTTTCACCAATAGAAGAAAAGTGAACAGTACCAAAGTAAGTCTGCCTGATGTGTCTGCCGTCTCCCTTTACTTATTTACCCAGGGCAGCAAGCCCAAGATGAAGACAGCACTGATTCGGAAACAGAGGAGCCGAGCATCAGCCAGGAGCCCAAGGAAACGGCCAGCCAGCCCAGTAGCACCAGCCACAGGCCCAGGGCAGCCTCCTGCAGAGCCACTGCCACGTGGTGTACGGACAGCAGCTCAGATGACTCCAGGCGCTGGTCCGACCAGCTCAGTCTTGATGAAAAAGATGGCTTCATATTTGTGAACTACTCTGAGGGCCAGACCAGAGCCCATCTGCAGGGCCCCCTCACTCATGCCCACCCCAACCCCATCGAAGCACGAAATTACAGCAGATTGAAACCAGGTGAGTTGAGGTCTGGTGTCTTCCTCCCTGCCTGTGAGTGAGGCGAGGGGTTGTGTGATGGGACGTGGGGTCCAGCTCCCTTGGGGCTCTCTCCTTGATCACATCTATGGCCTGGGCCACAGTCCAAGGCCTTTGACAGTTCTAGAGTTCAAGCTAGGCATGTTTTGAACAAGAAACCACATGCAAAAACGGCCTCCATTCCTGTCGCTCCCTAGGTTGAGTTTGTCTCTGTCCTCCACTTCTCCATTCCAGGGTACCGGTGGGAGCGGCAGCTGGTGTTCAGAAGCAAACTGACGATGCACACGGCCTTCGATCGAAAGGACAACGCACACCCAGCTGAGGTCACCGCACTGGGTGTCTCCAAGTAAGGGCCAGGCTTTTTGGAGCCCATCTCTCTTTCTGGGTCATTTGCATAGCCAGGGACACTTATTTCAGCCCAATCCTTGAGACATGTATTATACTTGTAGCTGGTCTCATTCTCTTGGTCAGAAGCTTGCCACTGGGTAGATTTTAATTCTCAACAAATAAACCATAATGCTCTCTGTGTCTTTTAAAGACACAGCAAGGTTTGAGCCAAAAAAAATTGAAATGGGAAAATAAACCCAGGCTAGGTTTTATTTTTTTGCCTTTCTTAACTAACTTCCTTTGAGGGAATCGGGTTTCCTCTGAACACCGTGAGCCCTGGACCAGAGCCCTTCTCCTATTCCACAGGGACCACAGCAGAATCCTCGTTGGTGACAGTCGGGGCCGCGTGTTCAGCTGGTCTGTGAGTGACCAGCCCGGCCGCTCTGCTGCCGACCACTGGGTGAAGGATGAAGGTGGCGACAGCTGCTCCGGCTGCTCCGTGCGCTTTTCCCTCACAGAAAGACGGCACCATTGCAGGAACTGTGGGCAGCTCTTCTGTCAGAAGTGAGTTCATTATGAACTATTTCTCTCATAGAAAGTAGAGAAATAATCACAAAAATACCCGCCACCCGGACTTCAATTGCATGTGTGCATGTTGTCCTGATTGTTGTAGAGGCACACGGGGTATTTGCACACCCATGCTGCACTGAGACTGCGGTCCACCCCACTTTCATGGATGGCGCATTACTCTCCATGAGTCCTTAAAGCCCTCAGCATTTGCCACTCTGCACACAGAGTCTGGTTCTTTTCTCGGCTTTACACTGCACCGTCTGCACCCTTGTGTAAAGTCAGACTCTGGTTCCTAATCCACTCACAGATAACCATTATTCTAGTGTGTTCAGTGTAGCCGTTTGCCGGGCAGTTCACCTCGGGGCTCTGCAGGAATTGCTTCCCAACACTTCCTCCTGAGGATCCCTGGTGTTAGCGCCCCATCTTGCAGATTCTGTGACTAATCCTGCAGTGTGCTCCATCCTAAGTGCCGATTTCCTCCCCAGGAGACAGCACATCCTCCAGGACACAGACTTAACCTGGGTCTTACCTGGTCTTGCTAAAGGACTCTAGGACAGCAGCGCTACTCCACCTGGCCCAGTAGGACACAGGAACTTCCAGATTCTTAGTCATGCTTGGTATGCCAAGCCTTTGTCCTTTTGCCAATCTGATGGTTAAGGAAATGTCTTGTCCTAACTTACAATGCTGGAGACATTGGCATCTTTTCAGGCACCTATTGGCACCCAGGCTTCCTCTAGGAAAGTCTGCCCATTTTCCTTGTAGGTTTTCACCCTCCTTCCTGCCTCTCTCGAGTTCTGTGTGCTCTGGACTCCAGCCCTTCGCTTGTGCCGTGCACATACCTACTTCTAGTTTAATTTTGCATTTGTACTGTCTGGTGCACAGGTTTCAATTTTGGTTGCACTTATACTCAGTTTGTGCGCGTATGTTAGAATTTTCGTATCCTAAGTTTGATCATATAGGAAATTTTATTTTCTTTCAACGTTTTCAAGTTTTACTTTTTGCATTTAATCTTTTATTATAACTTTAGGTTATGATAGGCAGTCTATCTTGGCCCAGAACAAATGTGAGCTCGCCATCCCCTGATGGCACATCCAGGCCTCCCTTGTCCTGCACACACAGAAGGGATACCCTGGATATGCCTCTCTGACACCCACATTGTCTCATTGTAAATGCCCTCATAGAAAACACCTGTATAATCGTTTTTGAAGGCAGGTTCTGAGGTTTCACAGGTCATATGGTCCCTGGTGAGGAGGTGGTCTTTCCATTGACTCTTGAGCAAGCTTATTGTTACCTCACTGAAGCCCTGAGCTTGTTCTCTGTGGGTAAAAGAGCTTGTCTTTAGAGCTGTTGAGTGCGCCGAGTGACAGCAAGTGTGGGGATGGAGGCCAGCTGGGCTTCTGAGGTGTTATAATTACTGGTTTTTTTCCTTACACCCCTGTTCGTAGAAGTGGATTGCAAGGTACATTAGCAGGAATGTCACTGCCAGCATTTCTGACTGGGACTTGAATGAGGTGGGGCAGAGGATCCTGTCAGGTAGCACTGTGCTTTGATGTTGTGATTATGGGTGGAGCACCCCAGTGTGATGCTCAATACTGATGCCCACCTGTTCTTTGTAGTGGTTTCAGAATTAAGTATAGGTAAGTCTTTAAATTACCCATTGCTCAGATATGTGCGGTGAAGGCTGTTGAGAGCATTGACCAAGTAGAGCTGCTGCTTTAGCAGACAGGGCCAGAATCGGCTATGTAGGAAGGTACACCCTTCCTGCCCTCTGCTGCTGAGAACCGCCTCCGTCTTGAGCATTTGAACAAATCCCTAGCCAGTGCCGTGACCCTCTGGTTAACAGATTGTATGAATCTGCATCTCCGTTTTGTGAGAATCAAGCTGAAAGTGATTTAATGCCATGCCTGGCGTCACATCCTGATTTACTCTATGGAAAGAAACCCACAGTACTTTTTAAAGACCATGAACATATCTTAAGTAGCCTGTGGGAGCTTCTCTCACAATAATAGAAATAAGAACACTTCACTTAGCAAGAAAAGCCAAAAAAAAAAAAAAAAAAAAAAAAACCATGCCTTTAAGAAATGATTGCAGGACTGTGCAGTCTGCTTGCAACACTTGCTGGCATGTTTGGAACAGCCTGTATTCCCGTTTATGAGACCTCTAACAGTCTCACTTCCCAGGGTTCATTCTCCAATACATAGAATGATGCACACCTTTAATCACAACACTCAAGAGGCAGAGGTGGAGCTTTGTGAGCTCAAGGCCAACCTGGTCTAGGAAGCAAGTCATAGAACAGCCAGGGCTACACAGTGAAATCCTGTCTCAGAAAACCAGAAGACCAAAAAAAAAAAAAAAAAAAAAAAGGAAGGAAGGAAAGAAAAAGAATAAAAATGTTGAAAGCCAAAACGTGTGTGGTAGCCGGAGTGCCCTTTTGGATGGGCAGTGGTCACACAGCACAGTTGCTGGTTAGAGCCGTCAGCTTCTCCACAGAGACCCAGAGCAGCATGGGTAATGCCGCATACTAAGTGAACACTGGAAATCACGGGAGAGAAATTTGAGACAAAGGCACCACAGGAGAAAATATCCCACACAACTCTGGGCTGGCCCTGCTGTGCTGCTAGGAGACGCTCAGCTGAGCAGCAGACGGACACTGGAGATCCTGTCCTGAGAGTGTGTCCCCCACCCCCGCACAGGCTCTTAGCTTAGCTAGAAGGCTGATCACCTCTGTTCCCAGTGAAGACCCAGTCTCTGAATCTGCACTGCTTTAAGGTCAGAATCCCGGAATCTCCCCACCCAGGAGACTCCACAGGGACTCCGCCACACTGGCTCCATGTGGCTCCGGGTTGCTGTCTCAGGAACCAAACATGGGTCAGAAGACACAAACCATGCTACATGGGAAAACAGATGTTGGCACACGGAGATGAAGGATGTGATGCATAAGGATGGTGGAGCCTGCCGCGTCCTTGTGTTACCAAGGAAAGAGTTCTGATTCCATTGTCCCATCACAGAGGACCCTCCAGAGGTGTCCTGAGCAGCGCAGCAGTCTCAGCGTGGCTCAGGCCGTGGGACACACAGCCTGTGGATGCCTGGAGAGAGACTGCCATGGTACTGGCCTTCCACTCTCACCCACTCCGGCGAGCATTCAGACTCGGGAAGAGGAGAGTTTGCAGACATCCCCAGACAGGCTCAGGGTGGGGAAGGAAGTCTGCAGTCCCAGGCCGTGCAGGCCTGGCTCCTAAGGAAGAGTAACTGAGGTTGACCTCTGCCCTGCGTGTACGCACGCGCATGCACACAGGACATGTACCGTGTGAAGATGAGACTGAGAATGTAGTGGAGACGACAGGAGGCTGGAAGGCCCCGTGCTCATGGACTAGAAGGAGGGATATTGCCAAGATGTGCATGCTACCCAAAGCAAGCTCAGCTTCATTGTGGTCCCCTTCAGAGTACCAATGGCATTCTGCACAGAAGTAGGGAAACAAAGAGTTATAGTAGCCACAGCAGCATGGTGCTGGGCTAAAACCAGACGGTGGGCCAGAGGGTCAGCTTGCAGGCACACAGAGAAGCCTGTACACTGTGACTGACTGATAAATTGACAGAAACACCCTGAAGATAACAGCCTCTTCAGCGATGGCTTTGGAACACCGGGTACCACATACAGGAGGTTAACACTTGACCCTCTCTGTTACCGCATGTGGAAATCAGCTCAAATAGTTCAAACACTTTGGTGTATAACCAGAAAAGCTCTCACTGCACCAAAAGGAAAATATAGCAGAGAATCTTTATGCACTGGTTTAGGCTGGGCGGCGATAGTGCACGCCTTTAATCGCAGCACTAGAGACAGTGGCAGGTGGATCTCTGAGTTCAAGACCCAGCTTGGTCTACATAGCAGGCCCGGGCTACAAAGAGAAAGCCCGGCAGTTTTCTTAGATCAGACTCCAAAGCATCAAGAGCAACACGTGACAGATGAACTGTGATCACGGAAAAGCGTGCGGTGAGTGAATGGAGACGCTGCCCGCAGGATGGGAGAGCGCGTGTGCTAGCTCGTCATCCTGGACTCATAGCTAGAGCACTTAAACGAAAACTAGGTCATCTAGTTTGAAACTTAGACAAGTGGTCCAAATAGGTACTTCACAGATAACCAATAAATATATAAAGTAATACTCAGTGCCATCAGGCCATAAGGAAATATAATTCAAAATGACAGTGAGATTCCATCTGACCCTAATCTGAATAGCTGTCACCAATAACATGCTCCCGTGGACAGGAGGACAAGACGCTCTTCCACACTGTGGTGAGATGAAATTAGTCAGTCTGGATGGAAAACTAAACTGAGCTGCCATGTGGCCAGCTGTCCTTGAGCATACATCCGAGGACATGGAAGTGAGCATCTGGGCCATGGCATAGCCGTGGCCATCGTAGCCAAGAGCTAGAGTAGCAGTGAGTGGATGAGTGGATTCGGGGTACTGCATATTTGAAAGATGACTGCAGAGGAGCTGCACGGCCTGAGTTCAAGCATAGGAACCCACATGAGAACAGACTCCCAAAGGCTGGCCTCTGACTTCCGCTCATACTGCATGCATGCACACACAGTACTAGGTGTCCTTAAAGGACGAAGGAATGGAACTGAAGAACGTGTGCTGAGTGAAATAGGCCATTGCAGAGAAAGACGAGTATAGCACACATTCAAGGCCATTTATTGAAAGTTAAAAAATAAATACACGTTGGCTGACCTGAAAGTAGAGTATGAGTAGTAGTAGCTAGTAGTTCAGGTGCTGCGGATGAGGGACAATGACAGAAGGGACCCGTGGGTCAGATCAGTGCCTGCTTGTACATGTGTAGAAATAGCACTAAGTGCCATTAATATAATTAATATGCATTGGCAGAAACAAAATGAGCAGTTCCCTGTGAGGACATAAATGAAAAGCAAGAAAACATCCAAGTGGGCAGCGCTCTCAGTCAAGGGGGAAGGTTAGGCTCAACGATGACACTGCCACCCTTGCCACACCTATAGTCCGGGAAACTAGAGGCAGCCCTGCACACGGATGTGGTCAGCTTTTGACTTCCACCGTGTGGGGCTCAGTGAGGAGACTCAGACCTCCTGGCTTGTCATCAGGCTCCTGTACCCCAAACTTCCCTGACCCAGAGCAGTGAGTCCTAAGCAGTTAAGATGTTCTGACACTCAGGGTGGATGCAGTTTCGCAGACTCACGGCTGTGTGGAGTCCCTCATGAGGTTTCTGATTTTCTCTGCTCACAGATGGGCCTCCTGGCATCTCCGCAGCATGAGCACCAACCAGCATGGCCTTGGGCGTTATTCTGGTGTCCCGCTCCTTTGACCCCAGACTGCCTGCTTGCCAGTGCAGTTCCACATCGCTGGCGCCCTCAGCCCCTGGTGGCTTGTGGAGAGAGGATCTGTCACTAACCTACCTCCCCTTTCCTGTAGGTGCAGTCGATTTCAGTCAGAAATCAAGCGCTTGAAAATCTCATCCCCGGTGCGAGTCTGCCAGAACTGTTACTATAGCTTACAGCACGAGAGAGGGGCGGAAGACGGGCCTCGAAACTGCCGAGACTGAGGGAGCTCTCTGGTCCCGTCTCAGCGCCGAGTGCACTGAAGCAGCCCCCACTTGCACAGCTCCTCACACTGAGGATCTCTGGATCGCGGTTCCGAGGCCGGTGACTGGCAGGCACTAGCAGTGAGCAGCACAAGAACGCGAGGTGGTTCCAGGGTGTTTCAGAACCCGAGTCTCCTGTAGCGTGCGCCCCAACTGTCTTTCCTGCATCTCAGTTTTATAGAGCTATTCATCCTTATTTGGAAAAATCAACAAAGGCTTATAGAAAACAGTAGTAAATCTGACTTCTTTGCAAGCAGCTGTGTATACTGTAAATAGGTATAAAGGCCTTTTTTTTCTAAATAAGGACCTAATTGCCTGTAACATGAGACTTCAAACTAAGCCACTAACTCAATGAACTATTTAAGGTTTGTCTAACATCTCTCAATTATAAATAAGGGTTTTTTTTTTAATCCTCAAAGACATTATCTGTAATATTTTTTTTTCCTGTTCAAACCAAGCCTGTGTGCCTGATACCATTTCTTTCAAGTTGCCCACAGTATCTCCACTTAAAATAGGCTAGTAACCAAAATTGTGTAGCCCTGCTTTCGGAGCTAATGTGGGAGAAGAGCGGTCTGGTCATGCGGTGACCCACAAGTACCTGAGCATCGTGTTCTGGCTGCCCACCACCACAGTGTTCTTACATGACAGGCCCCTTCACCTGACCTGTGGGCTGTGTGGTCCCAGCGCACCTCGGCATCGATGGCCCCAAGGGGACCAGGTGACCAACGTCAGGCAGGACACAGCCCTGCCTCAGTTAATGGAAATAGATTTGCATGTCACCCCAGATTAGCTTCTCTGCACAGAGCATAACAAGTGTGTGTCTTTGGAGACACTGTGTTCTACAACTTATTTTCAAAGAGGGTTTAAAACAGTGTACAGAATTAACATTTAAACCTTGTAAAACTGGATCATGTCAGAACTGCTAAGATGAACCTTTCCCATCCAATGCCATCTGCCTGAGACACTGAGATTTATACTGGATCGATGTCTATTTTTTTGGTTTTGCTATGAATATAATTACAGTATTTTAATATTTAGTTATTTAATTTCTTCTACTAGTTGGATGGAGAACACACAAATCCAGGAGGATTAAAGCTGGTGGGAGCTGAGAGATTAAGTTTATAGAAAAATGGCTTTGGTGGTGGGATTTTTTAAAAATGTGTGTTATGTACATAAATATAAATATATATATATGAAATCAAATAAAACAATTAATCTAGATTTTAACATTTTCAGATACTTAGTGCTAATAATATGAACAATTCTAAAAGCCCTGTGATTTGAACAATAGAGGATCACTAATGGCCCAAGAGAAAGGACAGGCCTTGACACCCTCACATAGGGAGGTACCATTCAAAGGACAGTGGCTTTGGCTTCCCGAACTCTCCATCCTTAGCCCTGGTGACAGGCACACTCATGCACTAAAATGCACATATATGCACATGTGTCAGAAACAGGCATTTGGTACAACAGTGAGCTTGTACCCGGTGGGCTGAAAGCAGCTTCGGAACAGAGAGTAGTTCTTCCTGATCCGCAGGTCTCCAGGAGAAACCGTGAAGGCTGCTTTAGTGCCTTATGCTTCCTAAATTTAAACCTTCCTTTATAGGTTTCAGCCTACAGTCTATCTATGATACATATCAAAATTGACTCAAGTACTTCCATTTCTAAACTCTCAAATACACACGGGAAAAGGATTGTTGGCATTAACTCTTTTCACTGGAAGAAAAGTGGCTTTTGCTTTGCTCTCCTTCCTGTGTCTTAAGCAGCCCCACTGTCTCCCCATCACGTCTTCAGAAGGGGCTGGTGTTCCTCAGCTGCAGAAACTGCTTCTGCGGGGTGGTGGGCTGGCCCTGTCTGCGCCTGGATGCTTTATAGCAGTGTTACTCACTTTGCAGAGAAGCGCCCCTCTTTTGGCCCATGACCTGTGTTTACCCGTAGCTGATAGCAGAGGTGTTCTCGAGACTTGAATATAGGAATGTGTGTAGCCGCTCGAAGCTTGTTCCTCTGTCTAACCCGAAGTTCTATGGGATGAACACTCTTAAAACTTTCAAACACAACTTCCATAACTAGTAGGTGGAAACCAAACCCCTCACGATAGCATTTCCTCTGGCAGCTGGTGCTGTGGGCAACTGTTTTGTTCCATCAGTTTTGGTTTTTGTTTTCTTTTCACTTCTGCAGAAATCACGGAGTCGCTCACACGGGGCAGTGCACTCACTCGCGTCCCTTGGCTCCTTCTTCATTTTGCCCTCTGTGGTCCGTGCCAATATGCTTAGCAACATTGTGTGCGTCCACCTTCCTGTGGTCTGTATTCCTTTTCTGAGTACCTCACAGGGGTCCAGCCTGATGTTCATTCATGCCTCCGCCCACCCATCCATCCGTCCCTCCATCCCTACTCATCCATGTACTCTGACACATCCGTGTGCAGTGTGCAAGTGTAACGTCATGCTTTCGAAGACGAGAAGTAGCTGCCCGTAGCAGCCAGCCCTCTGGAGAATAGCAAAACACTCTAGATAAGTTATTTTGCACTTTCTTATGTACAAAGGTGGTAGAAACTTATTTTTGCTTTGTATCATTTAAATACATTTTGTTTTGGTAAACAAACTATGTATAAAATATTTATGCTGTTAAAAACCTGTTTTTAGAGAGTATTTTTAATTTCAGCAAGTTTGGGTACTTGTTGCATGACCATTAACACAGCTGACTTTTTGTGTCAGTGCGATGTATATTTTTGTCCTGTTATTAACTTGTGAGCCCTAGTAACGGCCAACTGTTCGCACAGCGACGGAAGTAAACTGAAGATGCTGGCTGAGACTGGATTGATTGTGGACTTTTGTACTATATCGCAGAACCCCATATCTGTTCCTCTGGTGGTGATGTAAAAGGCCTGAAGAACTCCTATCTAGTGTGCAATCTGTGATTCCGAGTGTTTATTGTATCTCTGTCTGATGCAAAAAGGTAGACAATTACAATCCATGATGAAATGCAATAGTCCAGGTACTGAAGTATTTTTTTCATTTCAAATAAATACCTACTATTTACCACAAAAAAATTGAGTTGTTTGAAATTAAGTTCTCCAGAGAAGAAAAACAAAGCTCCCCTCTACTTAGTGTAATGTTTTTCTGGCTGAACATACTTCTTTCCTCTCTGCTTCAATCGCAGAGACAAGCTGTGTGGGTCACAGTCCAAGTTCCAGTTTGATCCATCCCTATGAACTAGGCTGCCTGTCTATGTATATCCTGGACTTTCCCACCATACTGGACTACCAGGCTGGCGACTGTGGGGCTGGCAAGAAAGGGAGGCCAGTGGCCTCTGGGGCGCATGCTCTCAAATTTAAATTGGCCTATCAACGACCTTTTTGCATAATTTTGGTTATTTTTCTAAGCATTCTTTTCATTATATAAAGCACCTCTGCATGTGTGCACGTGTGTGTGCGTTCATGCATGCATGTGTGCATATGTGTGTATGTCTCGTCCCACCCATCTTCTGAAGCCCTGCAGCCACTGTGAGCAGCTGTTCCTTCCAGTTCAACCTCCCAGACTTAGGACTCACCAGCCCCAGCTGTTACCAAGGTCGTTGTGGCCATCGGTTGTTTGATTTAGAGGTAGCAGTATTCCCAGGGGACAAAAACAGACAAGACTTTTTAAGTCTATTTAGACTGTCTCAATTATTTTTTGTCTTCGAAGTCCTCTGCCCTCACACAAAGAGCATGGAAGAATAACACAGTTTGCTGCCGACTTTTGGTCTAGACTTATCTTGAACATTTTCTGAGAACCCTCAAATAGCTTTTCCTCATTTGGTTAATATACATCAATATTTAAAGTCTTATAAAAACCAAGATGTAAAAATATATTTAGTAACTTTTTTTTTAAAACAGGGCCTTGCTATGTAGCCCTGGCTGATGTGGAACTCACAGAAATCCAACTGCTCACCTCTAAAGTGCCAGAAATAAGGTCTGACCACCGCCCCCAGCATAGTTACAGTGTGAAGCCATGTTAACAAATACATATGTTTATAAATTACTTTTCTAGGAAAACAAAAGCACAAGTACAGTGACGGAGCAGTCCTGGCTCCGGAGAAGCAGAGCCAAGGTCCCTGGTCTAGCCAATCAGAGCTTGAGGTTTGATGAGAGATCCAGCCTCAGAATAATAAGCTGCAGAGCAACCGAGGAAACCCACTCAACAAGAACACACGACCCCGTACAAACAGAACGGAGTTGTTGGTGTGTGTGTGTTTACACGGGGGTCAGAGGACAACATTTTGAAGTCAGTTCTCTCCTCCCACCAGGTGGGTCCCAGGGATGGAGCTCAGGTTGTTTGGCTTGGTGACAAGTGCCTTCTACCCACTGAGGTATTTCACTGACCCAGAATTGTTTATGGTTGTGAAAGTTCTTTCATGTCTAGATGAATAGGGACCAGTAGGTTCTCAGGTCTGCTTTAGAATTCTTATTTTACTGTTCTTCAGTGAAAACCTAGCTAACAAATATTCTAATCTTCCCAAGTAAGTGCTTCTTAATAGTTTGAAGCTTCGTTTGTCTGTGGGGGTTTTGTTTAGGGTGTGTGTGTGTGTGTGTGTGTGTGTGTGTGTTGTGCTGTGTGTACATATGAGTGTGCACATGTAGAGGCCGGAGCGCAACATCAGGGTCTTCTACTATGGGCTCCATTCTATCTTTGTTTTTTTTTTCCTTAAAACCATTATCTTAGGTTTATTGCATGTGTGCATGTATGTCCTGACAACCTTGGATGTCTGCTCTGTTCAGGTTTCCAGGCTTGGCATCATCCACCTTTAGCTACTGATCCATCTCACCAGCCCTGCACTTTATCTTTTGAGACAGGCTCTCACTAAACCTGGCCAACAAGCTCTGCTGTGTCTCCCTCTCCGGTGCTGCATGCCTGACCCTTACGTGGGTGCTTCTGAAGATCTCAATTCAGGTTCTTGTGGCTGCGTGGCACTTTACCACTGAGCCATCCCCCAGCCTCTGCTTTGTTTTACATAGGGTCTCACTATGTAGTACCATCTGACCTCAGACTCCCAGCAATCCTCCTGTCTCAGCCTCCCAAGTGTGCTGTGATCGCAGGTGTGTGCCACCATGCTGACTGTTATAAAGAATCTATATCTGTAACAATGAACCTGTCTTAAAATCTGTCTTGTGTCTTTTCCCTCTCCATAACCATAAAGCCTCATGATGTGCTACAAAAATGCTAGTGGCCAGTGTCATACGGAGCTGTGTGCTGCTGCAGAATCTGAAGAGCTTTAAGGTGCTCACATAGTCCATTATGTGAGGTCTAGGTAGGTAGGTGGATGGGTAGATAGACAGACAGACAGACAGATGGATCATATATAGAACCAAAATAGTACCAGCACCATAGGAAATTCTAAGTTCTGTGGAAGTAGACACTTTCCTTCAAACCTAAACTTTTGTCATTAGCAATAATGTCTATGGTTGTCTTCAAAGTGGCATGCTTATTTTTGACCATCACAAATGTGTCTGCCACAGAGCCGGCGTCTGCTGCTTGTTCTGTGAGTACAAAGTGTTGTCCAAGAAAGGGGGCTAGTCACACTACGCTAGTCACACTACGGCTCAACCCCAGGCACATCTTCCAAGCAGCTGCAGTGTTTCACTGACTTCTATAAAGTCAAAACTGAACAAAATTCCCCATTTTTACTGTTCACCAAGGCCATTCTTGTTTGGTTTTCTGAGACAGGGTTCCTCTGTGTTTCCCTGGCTGTACTGGAACTCTGTATAGACCAGCCTGGCCTCGAACTCAGAGATCCTGCCGTCTCTGCCTCCTGAGTGTTGGAATTAAGGCCTGTGCCACCACTGCCTATTTCCAAGGCCATTTCTTAAGCAAAGCTGGTGCCTGTTTTTGTTGCCTGTGCTTGGTAGTGAAGACATGCTCACTGATTCCACCACGATCCCAGTTTTCTCCAGCACTCCTGTATTGCAGGGCAAGTATCAGCGTGGTGAAAAGAGCAGACCTGGTTTTAGTATTCTATGAGAGCAGGCTTCATGCTAACCCACAGACAGGTTTCAGGACTGGAGGGATAAAGACCTGAGAACCACAACCCAAGGAAAAGATGCAGGAAGTGCTGCCCACACGGAAGGCATGCTTCCCACACTGCCATGGTGTATCTGCAGTCTTGTTTGCTTGCTAATCAGATTCCAGCACATTCTTTGAGCTTCCCCCAACACCTGCCAAATTGGACTCGGCACTGGCAGTTACAACCAGTTATTGGAACTTCCCTCTGAGACTTGAATCTCTGTGAATGACACACTTCGGAAGTGTTGGGGACTAACAAGGACTTTTAAAGCCTCCCATTGTTATCCTATACAAGACTACACTTTTGATCATACACAGCTGTCAGCACTACCATTTTAATACTGCATACAGCTCTCACAAGTATGCTATACCGATCAGGCCCAGAGCTGTTTCTTCTCTTATCACTTGAGCGAATGACAACCTTTTCTGTATCTGAGTTTCTTACGTGAAAATTTACTAAGATGCCTGCTCCTCAAGTGCTGTAAAGTTTGGGTGTTTGGAAGTTAAAGAGCCAAAGTAGTACCTATGGCCTCAACACATTCCCACTAACTTGGAAATTGTCTTAGGGTGTCTATTGCTGTGAAGAGACACCATGACCATGGCAACTCTTATAAAGGAAACATTTGAGTGGGCAGCTTGCAGTTCAGAGGTTCAGTCCATCATCATGGCGGGGCATGGCGGCATGCGGGCAGATGTGCGGGAGGGATAACAGAATCCTACATCTTGCTAGCATCTGGAAGTGAACTGAGACACTGGGTGGTATCTTGATCATCTATGAGACCTGAAAGCCCGCCTCCACAGTGACACACTTCACACCACACCTCCTCCAATAAGGCCACACCTCCTGATAGTGCCACTCTCTTCGAGGGCAATTTTCTTTCAAACCACCAGAAATTAACAAGAAATGATGTGCTGAACTGTGAAACCCAAAAGCAAATCAATGGGGAATTGATCATCCATGTGCTCTGGGCACAGTGGAAAGAGCTCCTGGAACTGATCATGTGGTCTGGGCACAGTGGAAAGAGCTCCCGGCAGTCAAAGCCCACAGCCACCCTTGCTTCCGAGGAATCTGAGTTCCCAAAGTAAGGTGCATGAGAAACAAGCGTCCTCCCTCTTCCATCCAGCCTCTGCTCACAGCGCTCACCCTTCCCAGTGTCCTTTTCGTGACCTCAGTGAACGTATGCTTAGAATGATTGCCCTGCCATCTGCCCAGAATCACACCCGGCCATATCAGGAAGATAAACCATTAGAACTTCAACCCTGATCTTCATCTCTCATGCTTCCTGCTCAAAGTGAAACTGCAAGCTTTTTCCCAGGGAAGAGGACAGAGTTGTTCCAATAAAAACAACTCGTTTATGGCCTTGCCTTGAAAACGACAACCAACTTCAGACGACGGGGCTTGAAAATGCTGCTTCTAGCTAAGAGCACAGCGCAGGGACGAAGCGTGGACTTAGGCACGATCTCCAAGTTCCACCCCAGTATGAAAATGTAATGTCCACCACACATTTACAACCATAGCAGGAAACCGCTCCTTTGTAAACTGATTCCTGAAAGGACTCCTGGAGCAAAGGTCAACCCAAGCAGGCTGTGGCTGCACACCTACAGATCAGTTAATAATGTCTGGCTTTGCTGCCCAAGTCTCCCACATTATCCAACATGCGTCTGGTTCAAATTCAAATCCACACATTGAAAATGCTACTTTTTCTTCTAGTAGCAACCCCCATGTTCATGCTGATACACATTCAGCTGGGCCATCAGAAAGTTAGACAAAAACCCTCTTCTAGAACGTTCCTATGAGAGCCTGACCTTTCCATAGCAACTCTGTAAACTTATGGTGACTTTCCCTTGCCCTACCTTTAAAGTTCAGTGGAAAAGCCTCTGCCAGGGTGGAGATTTTAGGCTCTGCAATCTGCATTTTGATAATATCCCGTTGTGCAATTTTGACTCTGTTGAATCGGTACTGTTTTCAACAGTTGTGATACTAAGCCTCCTCGTGTCTTCCCTCTCAGACAACACACTTTCTTACCTACTCATCTTTATTCACACAGTGGTTTTCATCTTCCTGTCCACTCGCGAGACAGGCTGCCGGGGAGCAGTGCGAGTCTCAGAACTGGGCGCTATGGGTGGCATTTGCTTGTCTCCCAGTAGCTCCTCCACACAACAGTACCAACGCCATATTGAGCCACTGCGCTGATTAAAACCCTGAGTGGCTTCTCTCCTTTGTTCCGCCCACGCCTCCTGCCTACCCCTTCAGAGGGATGGTTCCGGCACTCCGGAGGGCAGCGGGGGTCCTTCCCACAGCCATGCTCTGTAGCGGCGCACTGTCCGTCTCCCCATGGCCAGCTGTGGAAAGGAAGGTCTACCATTCCATCCTGCCCGCCACTGCAGCGGTTGAATTAAATAAGCACCAAAGATAATAGGTATTTGAACAAGTTTAATAACAAAACCAGACTCACGAAACCAAGGTTCCAGCTGAGTAGCCGGCAGAGCCAGGAGAGGGAGGGAAGGCGTGCGCAGCCTCTGCCCGCCCAATATATCAGTAAACATACGCCCGAGGGCAGCCCGCCCCCAAGGGGAGGGCTTATCCCTACACGCCACTGTGCAGAAATCCTCCAAGCACGTCAGCGGCTGGAGCATCTTTGCTCTCAGCTCGGATGCAGCTTTCATAGAACAACTTCTGCACCATGTGGGGGTGGGGTTAAGCCTTCGTGTATCTAGATCCCAGGGCCTGAAACCCTGTCTTTAAATCCTTCACAGACAACTGATTCTAAACCTTCCATGGCCCTTAGTCCTGGAGGGGTCCATGGAGCCGCATGCCCACTCTCAGTGAGAAGCATCCTTACCCAAAGTCAGAACAAAGAGAAAGCCTCCCACCTCCTTGACTGAGCCTGCTCAAATGGGAGGCATCCCTGCCTCTACCCTGTCTGTACTACCTGCAGCTGCTGCAGGTCAGCCGTGGGGTCAGGCAGCAGCCCTGCCTCTACCCTGTCTGTACTGCCTGCACCTGCTGCAGGGCAACAGTGGGGTCAGGCAGCAGCCCTCCCTGACCTGTCCTCAGCCCTGGGTGCCCCCACTCATTCTGCCTGCTTAGAGACCCCATAGCGCAGGTACCATAATACGCGATATGAATAACTGAGATATCTTTCCTATAAGCAAGCCTGGTGGCTCATACTTATAATCCTAGCATCCAGGAAGCTGAAGCTGGACTCTGGCGAGTTTGAGGCAAGCCTGGACTACAGACTAACAGGACGACCAGGGCTACAGTCTCTGAGCGAGTCTTGAGTACACAAAACAGTGTCTGTGTTTATACAGATATATGTGTTTGTGACTGGTCATACATGCTGCAGCATGTACCAGTGCATTGCTCACTGCCAAGCAGAGGTTCGCTGTGTAATTTACACACACGTATTTATCCGTCGACCAGCAACGTGCCCACATTTCTACATTTGCTCCCGTGTTTAACCATTGTGAAGACTTATTTACAACTTTTAGTATACATTTCCAACTTTCTTGGGTCCTGGTGCATACATGAGCCATGTGTCCCCTCTCCCCGCCCCCTCACAGCAGGTATCCAAGGGCTTTTTTCCCAGGAACCAGCCAACACCCCATCCACACCCTCCATGTCGTTACTAAGTTCCTATTCCAACGCGTTCTGACCTGGGGACAGGCCACTTGCCAGGATAAAGAAGGGATCTGTTGAGAAAGTAGGTGGCAGTGGCAGGCTGTCCCAGCAGCTGCAGAAGGTACCCAAGCCTCTGGACCTCCCTGGGCTTTCCCTGTCGCCCTCCTCTTCACCCCCATCACCCCTGACTCCAGCAGAAGTTAGGGGTCCTTCCTGATGCATCTCCCCAGCTGACCTGAAGGGCTCTGAGGGCAGAATGTGGGCTTAGCTGGGGGTGCCAAAGTGACATTCCTGCCAAATAGTACTTCATGTGCACCTCTACTGAAGAGATGGTGCCCACCCTTCAGAAATCAGGAATTTGGGGAAGGTCTTAGTTAGGGTCACTATTGCTGTGATGAAACCACAGTCCACTAAAGGAAGTCAGGGCAGGAACTCACACAGGGCAAGAACCTGGAGGCAGGAGCTGATGCCGAGGCCATGGAGGGATGCTGCTTACTGGCTTGCTCCCCATGGCTTGCTCAGCCTGCTTTCTCATAGAAACCAGGACCACCAGCCCAGGGATGGCACCACTCCCCATGAGCTGGACCCTCCCCCATCAGCCACTAATTAAGAAAATGTCCCACACGCTTGCCTACAGCCTGCTTACCTGGAGACATTTTCTTAATCAAGGATTTCTCCTCTTTAATGGCTCTAGCCTGTGTCAAATTAACATAGAACTACCCAGCACAGGGATGGTGGGAATGAGTATTCTTCAGTTTTATACCTCCTCCAAAAAATGTATTTTTCTGTCCTTTTATAGGTCTCTTGATAGAGCCTTGGCTGGCTTCAACTCCACAACCCTGCCCCTGCCTCTAGGGTATTGTGATTAAAGGCATGGGCCACCACATCAGGTTGGAATTTAAGATCTTTTAGAGTAGAATTATTCCTGGTGCCTACAAGTGTTCTCTCCTGAGAACTCAGGGGTCAATGTGAAGCTCTTGTCTTTCCCTTTGCTGTCTGGAAGCGAGAAGAACATATGTCCACCTCACTGTGCGCTCGCCTAGAACTTCCGTCAAGTCCTTTGCGCCTAGGCTTCCTGACGTTTTTTTAACATGACTAGACTCTACTCCTTACCGCAGGTCAATATATTTGGTTTAGGATTCGTTACCCCTCTCCACAGAAAACAAAACACACAAAAAACCAAAGTGGGACTTGTCATTGTGTCTGACTTAAGTCTAAGCAAATGCTCCCCCTATAAAATGGAGGTCTGCGTATCTACAGTAAAACTGAAAATGAAACAAAGAAAGGGCTTGGAGTGCTTCCCTGGGCTTTCCCCTTCCCGCAGGCCCAGTTGGCCAGTCTCCAAAACACCATTCCCAAAGGCAGCTTGGGAGGGAGGGCATATCAGCTTACCTGTCCATCACAGTCCATCCCTGAGCCGTCAGGACAGGAGCCGGGAGGCAGGAACTTAGTCGGAAGCCATGGCGGAATGCTGCTTACTGGCTTGCTCAACCTTTCTGGTCTTTCTTCGCTGCGAGCCTTGCTCGCCCTCTGTGACTGAATCAGCTCTCCAGCCTTCAGCCTGCTGTCTTATGCATTTCCGGTGCTAGTCCCGCCCATGTCAATCACTAATCAAGAAAATGCCCCACAGACTTGCTTATGGCTCTCTCTTCTCAGGTGACTAGCTTGAGGCAGGATGACAGAAACCTAACCTGGACAATAAGATATGTCAAGACACAGTGATAACTCTGGAAATAACTACGCTTTTCAGTTTTCTAATTAGTAAAGACGCAGCACATTCCCTTATTATCATGGCTTCTAGGGCCAAGCCACTGCGAAGACTCCGTCTGCGTGCTGAATCCTGCGCTTCCTTTCCTGTGCCGTAAAGGTGGCGCCTAAGCGATATCTCGCTATAGCGTCTCCTTCCTCTCTCCGAGTCTTCTGTGAGTTCCAAGCTTTTGGATCCCAGAAGGGACGATTAACACGTATCTAATTTTCACTCTTTCCCTTTACCGCCCCCCCAACACACACACAGTTGTGAGAAACAGCAATCCAACGCTGTGTCTCCCCTACCCCGACTTTCTTGCTAATTCAGAGGCTCACGGAGACCAGCGTCTTCAGAGGTTTCTCCTTTTAGTTTCTCCCCAATGGAAGCAACATTGGAAGCAACATTTTTCATAAAAGCCCCGCGTTGGGAATAATACAAGTGCTTCTCAAGTGGCAAATGGGTTATCCAAACTCAATATGCATGAAAAGCAGTAATACACGCAAAAATGCTATGCCTGATACAAAACACAGCGCACCATGGTTCCATTAATACACAACGCCCACAAAAGGCAAATGAAACAGGTTAGTGGATCAGGGGCAACACAGCTGGGCATCAGCAAAGGAATTAACTGCAAATGGAACACCAGGAACTTCTGGGAAGAACAAGGACACGGTTTCTAACCACATTTAGTGATGGTTGAGTAAGTTTGGGTATGTAAATTAACTGCTCTGGTTGTTTGGAGGCAAGTTCTTCTTAAGGTCAAAGCTGCTGTGGCAATCACCACATAGCTGAGGCTGACCTTCAACTCTTGATTCTCCTGCCTCTGTCTCCCTAGTGCTGGGAGAGCAGGCATGCATTGTCATGTACAACCTGGACCCAGAGAAAAGGAGACTCGGGGGTTACGGACAGCCCAAAGCCCACAGATTCAGAAGGGGATTTGGAAGGGGAGCGATTTGGAGCTCTGTCCTTCCACTAAAGGGGACAAAGTGGCTTTCCATTCTCCCAATTACTCAGACGGCATGTCCGACTCCAGGATTTTCTCTGTGGACAAGGCCTTCATCAGCCATACCCCTCTACGCTTTAGGACACTGGACCGACTCTCCCTGCAGCTTCCGGAGAACACTGTGCTATTGACACAAATGTGCCTGCCGCTACTCTTCACTGAGTGACCCGGATGTGCCGATGATTCTGCAAAGTACAACCCACCTGTACGTGAAGACACCAGGCTGTCAGGATGGCTGCTGGTTTAGGGGAAAATGTCTAGACCTGACGGCCTTTATGCTTGATCTTAGCCAAAAGGCCGAGAAGCGATCTGACTGCCTTTACAGAACTTCACAGGCTCCCCAAAACATAGGCCCTTTCTCCACAGAGCTTCCAAAGGACTGGAGCCTCTCAACGGAGCTCAGGTGGTACCCATCTCCCATGAGCCTGGGGTTTGCACCTGCAGCCACTCTTTTCGTCCCCCATCCAAGCTAAGTTCCAGTGTAGTTTCCAGAAGGACGCCCTGGGCTACACGGATTAGTGGGGGCATTCCAGGTTTGCTCAAGGGAAGGGGAGCCAGCCTACCATTCAAGAAGCACTTAGTCCTACCAGAAAAGCCACAGCCAAAGCAGCTGGTCTTTGGCTCAGCCCTCCCAACCCACCCTTTCCCACTGGCTATGGGCAGCAGTGGGCACAGGCACAATTACTAACGGGTTCCTCTCATGTGTCTCATCAGCAGGGGACAATGAAGCTCACCTTAGCAGTATATAAAATGACACTAGGGGACAAGGGATGGGGCTGTCCAAAAACGAGTGAGAACAGGGCAGGCGGGTCACTTTTCAGATGCTTAAGGAATGCTTCTCCAATGAGAAAACGCACAGGAAAGCCAAAATATCATCCATTTTTTATTATTGTTTTTCTATCTCAGTTTCAGTAAAAAGATTCAGAGAACTGATTGACAACATATCATAAAGTTTCACCCATGTACAGCTTATATACAGTGTTGCTACCATTTCCTTTTCTGTGAACGAGGCGTCACTACCTGTGTCCAAACCAAAGTGCGAGTGAGGAGAGAAGGCTAAGTGAGAGGGGGCGGTCTGTGTGCGCCACCACAAGGAGAAGCCAAACAATGGGTACCAAACAGCAGGTTCCCAGCATTGTGGAAGGCGTCCCCAGCTCTCATTTGTCCCTTACATTCTGCAGCAGCTGAAGCCTCTTCTAGTGCAAATAGAACGCTGACTGGAGTCTGGCTCTGCCTGTGATTGCTAAAATATGGTCCATTTTAATATACATGCTATAAAAGTATACTAGAAGTGTCAATCTTCAGAGCTTTCTTAAGATCGGGAACCTTTTTTTTACATGGCATAATGAACACAATCTAAAAGCTTATTTGAAACAAGCTTTAACTGCAAATGGTCCTAATTTCATCTGTTTAGGAGAATATTGGCTTTTTGTACCTGTGAGTAAGCTATGCTTTCCTAATTCTGTCTTGTAACACCTCACAAGCCCACAGGAATGCGGTGGGCAAGGGGAATCGACGTCGTCCTGAAGCAGCTCAGTGCATCTTCCTATCACAAGGTTTTTGCTGTTTCTCTGGTGCCTGCGACTTTTTATTGTCAACATCTGGAGTGTGAAGTGGGGCAAACAAAAGCAGGGGGCAGGAATCACTTCCCACGTGGCCCGTGGCAGTGCCATGGCTTTCTACAGAGGCAGGACACGATGGAGGCCGGTGCAGCCCCCGGTCTCAAGTCACCTAGTAGAGAGCAGGCCCAACAGTGACGGCCTTCTCCTTTGCAGGACAGCACACTCGGTGCCTAGAGGCGAATCCTCAGAACCCAGGCACATCTACAGTAGGAAGGGAATGTGTGATCACTGAAATTCATTTCTTTTTATATATATATTTTTTAAGATTTATTTATTTACCATGTACACAACATTCTGCCTCTATGTATGCTGGCACGCCAGAGGAGGGTGCCAAACCTCATCACAGATGGTTGTGAGCCACCATGTGGTTGCTGGGAATTGAACTCAGGACCTCTGGAAGAGCAGCCAGTGCTCCCAACCACTGAGCCATCTCTCCAGCCCTGAAATTCATTTCTAATTTAAACAAAATATTTACTCTTTTCATTACCAAAATATCCTTTACAATGTATCTATTTCTCCCCTCTGACACTGAAGTGGAGAGCTGGGCGTTTGCTGAGGGTGACCAACAATGCGCGTTGTTAAGATGGCTGGAGAACACATAGCACACAGCAACAGGAGCTGTGGCCAGGGCTGAGAGGTGTCCTCCAGTCTGGTGACAACGTCCAGCCCACCCAAGGAGGGCATGGCATTCGTGTGCTTTTCTTCTTAGCGGCTATAACCTCTGCTTGGATTTCATGACACGATAGGAAGAAGGGTGATGGCAGGGGCCGGGGTCTTCTTTCCAGGGGAGGTGCGCAGAGAGCAGGAGGCAGCGCCTCACCTTGGCACCTGCCAGGGCTCCGCCCCAGCCCCACCCTCCCCATCCTGGGACTCAGGGAAATGAGTTCCCAGGGAACTAAGATCCACAGGTTACCACTAAGCCACGGGTGACTTAATGCAGCTTTTAAGGTGCCACTGTCTTCGCTGAGGACCCACTTCTGGGTCTCTTGGGGAGTTGGCTATGGTTTTAAAGAGTTTAGTCAGAAGTGGATGCTGACGCCTGCTTTTGGACAAATTAGTAATGGTGCAGGTTTCAGCCTCTAGCCTCCGAATTCTGAAACTACTTAAAATCAGGACGTTTCCACTCAGCAGACTGTTACCTCTCTGATAGTTAGGCAGTCTCACGGAACAGAGTCCAGGAGTGGAAGCCCCTGGGTTCCATCCCCGGTACCGTGAACAAACAAACAAAAAGGAAGAAAAGAAAACAGAAAAAAGTGAACAATCTTTCTTTCTTTTTTAATCTAACTCAGCCCTTCAGAAATACTTGAGTCTCTAAGAGGAGGAAGCCCCAGGACCTGGCTCCCCACGATGCCTGCAGCAAGCCTGGGGCTACAGAGAGGCATTTCCCAATGCAGAGGTCGAAGTTTGTGCAAAAGAGCTCACCACCAGGCACAACCCTAAGAGGGGCTCAACTGTAGTGTTTGACTCTTTAAAACACAAGTCTCCTAAACTGCAGAATCCAGCATGTGAGGGCAAAGAAGTTAACATGGGAAAACATCTTAGAAAAGAGCGGATCTCTCACGGGCAGGCGCCTGCTACACACTCATCAGTTAGACCACGAGTTTGTTAAATATTCACAGTAATTTCAGAGAAAGACATTCACATCTGCAAAACCTGCATCCATCACCTCTTCAGCCCCATGCCTGCTCAGTGCAAGACTTCGGAGCTGTTCTGAGAGCTCCTCCTTGGCAGTCCATCCACTCTGGGAAGCTAGGCCTTCAAGGTGGGCTGCAGGATTCCTTTCTCGATGAGATGTGTCTTCAAGGTTCTGTAGATGTTTAACTGCTGCTCTGGCTGGAGCACCAACAGCTGCTGCAGGACTTTACTGGGATTCGGACCCCTGATGAGGAAGCAGAGAAGACATGTTGGCACCATTTGTACACCGTTTGCACAGGGGGTAAGTGAGCACATGCTACCGAGAACCCATCTGAAGGGCTAAGCAACCACTGCCACAGACCTGCGACTGCTCCCACGTGAGCGCCCAGCACTCGTGTCGAGGGGAGCAACACACCAGGATATCTGAGGCTTGAGACGCAAGAAGAGTGGGCAGGCAGGGAGGGAAGGGCAGGCGCAAACAGAGATCTAAGTTCTACAGAAATTCTCTCAAGGGCAACCTGATGAAGGGCAAATCCTCAGGCCAGGAGACACAGGACAAACCGAAAGGAGGGCACAAAAAGAAATTTACAAGTTTTAGCCTCAAAGAGACTTCTAGACCATGTAAAGTACTTTGTTGATGAAATACCCTAGGGGAACGATGATCTGAGAGACAAACCACTTAAGTCCTGAACTGTGGATGCACCAGTGTCTTCTTCAAAGTCCCAGGGAAACGCAAACAGCGGGACACCCTCTGCTCTCTGAACGGAGGCCAAGGACAGTGCTGGCCTCTTGCCCATCCACCAGAGCAGTCCACACAGGAGGAAGGGGCACAGGGAACAGCTACGGGACCAGCCTGCCACCCTCTCTCCTTGGGCTCACTCTTCCAGGATCCCCACTCCAGCCTTCCAGTGTGTCACCCAGCTGGGGTACACAGAGCTAAGAGGAACCCCAGGCAGGGGTCCCTCCTTCACACCCTGGCTTCTGCTAACACTGCTGCAGTCATGGGAATGCAAATTCCCACAGCCGGGTCTGGAGAGCTCAACACATGTTTACATTCTGTGAATGGTCCATGAAGTAAGACAGACAAAGCGGCTTACACCTGTAAGCTCAGTATTGGACATACTGAGGCAGAAGGATTTCCATGAGCTGGAAGCCAGGCTGGACTATGTAGTGAGTTCCAGGTCAGTCTGATCTACAGAGTAAGACACTGTTGCAAAACAAAACAAAAACAAAACCCAACAAACCCACCACCTTCCCCAGTGCACTTGCAGAGGGGTGCATGTGTAAACAACGGTGAAATCTACTTAGAAAATCCCACTAGCAAAATATGTAGGGTGGTGCAGAATTCTGAGACGCACATTAAAAACAGGTAGGTAAATGATTTACAGTACAGATTTTAAAAACAGAATTGTAAGAAGTGGAAATCCTGGTGACAAAGAAACGTCTTCTATAGAAACATCACAAGAGGCACAATTTATTCTGAGAAATCTTTGACTTAAAACAGTAGCAGCGTAATAGCACTGAGCCGCCATCCCACGGGTCACTTTCTTGTCTCGAGGCAAACAGGCAGAAACCTGTGGTGGCCATGTGCCCCTCACAGCCCAGCTGGGCTTGAGGCATTCTGTGGCATGACCTGGAGCAGCCGCCCACGGAGAAAGGAGCTATGCCAGCAAGCTGAGCTAAATGGAAAGTGATGTCAGCAGGTGTTTCCCGGGAGCTGGATCCAGGACATCTCTGCTGCCTCCAAATAGGCCAAGGATCTGCTTTCAGCCACAGGGGTGTGGCGCAGCGTGACTGTGCCGCTAAGAGAACACAGGCAAATCCTTTCCTAAACAAAGAGTGTAAATTTCGCCTTCAAAATCTGCCATCTCTAAAGCCTCTGTTGTTGTCTGTTTTATGGATTTCAGGGGCTCGGCCATAAATTACTGATGTCAGACTCTATCAACAAGGAAATACCATAGGACAAAGAGGGTGATGGGGTCATAAAGAATAAAACAATCAGAAAAGAAAAACACTGTTGAAATGAAGACAGGGAAATGCTTTTAAAAAAAGACCAAGAAATTGCATGCTAGCACTAATGGAAGCAGCCCCGGTGTCCTAACACGCATCGGGCAGGGGGCAGGCAGCGAGACAAGCAGTGGCCAACGGAGGGATTCCGCAGGGAAACAGCAAAGCCACATCACGATACTCCAACACGACCTCGAAAGAGAGGATGTGAACTTACACGCATGTATCAGAGCAGAGAAAGGAAAGACCTGCGAGTGTGGCAGGAGCCCCCTCTGCACTCACAACTCAGCTCTTAGCAAAACTGCACCCGACACAGTATTACATCTGAAATTGCACGGCGGCTGTCTGCTCCTGTCAGATGCGACGTGTGCCAGAAGAGACGGTGAGCTGAGCCGTGAAGCTGGGCTCAGACCTTAGGTTCTTCCAACCACACACTGAAACCAGGACAGACAGCAATAAAGAAAGAACACTGGCAAAGTCTTCATTTGCTTGGAAACCAATCAGCATACTTCTAAATAACCTGAGTGTCAGGGGAGACCGAGCACACTGGGACCCACAGGACGAGGACCCAGGGGTGCTAAAGACGGGGTCTGCAGCCTTAGAAAAGAAGCCTAAATCAGCAACCTAGGTGTTATCTTAAACATCTAGGAGAAGAACAAATTAAACTTTGAAAATATAAAGAAATGAAAAAGTAAGTATAAATCAATGAAGGAGAAAAGAAACATACCACAGAGAAAACTAATAAAGTCTTTGAAAAGATGAAGGAAACTGATGAAAAAGATTGCAACCTTCCCCACCCCAAAAGATTAATACAAAATTTCTTACACTAGTATGGATACATATTGTTAAGTGTAATTTATGAGTTTCTGAATGTGGGTTTCCCTCTAAATAACTCTGATGGAAACATATTTTCCATGACCTTCTGGGTCCCAGTGGAGACCAGGAGATCAAATCACCATGGTATAATTGTTGGCTCTCTCCGTGCTAATCTGCCATTGTAGGGCAGACTGGAAACACTCATACTCTAGTGACAAGAACAGTCAACGATTTACTAACCGGCCACCTCCTCCACCCTTCACTGCCAGCTGAGACCTTCGCTATCACTTCAGGTCCTCGGCTCTCCCAGGAAGGAGCTGTGAGGACAGGGAGGGGATCACTGTGCTCCATGATGACACATCACAGACACCAGCAATAACTGGGCTGAATGAACTGTCTGCTTCCTTAACAGCATTCAGTGCGATGCCCACAGTTAAGAAATGTAATCTGGCTGGGCAGTGGTGGCGCCCGCCTTTAATCCCAGCACTAGGGAGGCAGAGGCAGGCAGACCTCAGTGAGTTCAAGGTCAGCCCGGTCTACAGAGTGAGTTCCAGGCTGGCCAGAGCTACACACAGAGAAATCTTGTCTCAGAAAAAAGAAATGCAATCTGCTTGTATTTTGAACCTCGCATGAGCCGCACTAACCGGGTCTTCTGATTGGGTTCTGCTAACTGTCATGGTGTATACGACTTTAAGTTGCCCAAATGTGCTCACAGCAAGACCACTGGATCCTACGACGAGAACCACAATTCCATTTCACTTGACATTATAAACGACCACTGAGAGAAGCAGTCAACTTAAACTATTGGGAACTCAAAGGAATGATGCAATGAAGTGTCGGTTCTGTTTTAGTAGGGATGTACCTTATAAAGCTTGTGATGTACACGTGCACAAACGTCGCCATCAGATACTGACAATCGAACCTGTCCATTATCCCGCCATGTCCAGGAATGGTGTTTGCAAAATCCTGCAGAAACAAACATACAAATGTGAAATACACATCACCTGCATCAAATTCTGACATGTAAATGTCTTTTCAGTATCATAGACTTTAAAAGGAAAACAACTTTACTATTAATTTTTTCTAACAAATACAAATAAATTAGAATACAGCCAACAGATTAAAATGTTATTTTTCAACTCTCCACTCACTGTTGAATGATTTCTAAATTGGCCCACAGCACTGAAATAACACTACATATTAATTAAGTCTAGCACTTTTTCTCATTACTGTAATCTCTCTAAATTATCTCGTTTTGTAACTGCCTGTGGCCCTGCACAGTGAGCAGCTGTGTGGGAGCTGCCTCACTGTCACACAGACGCACGCGCATCTCTAACTTGTGTTTATCCAACAACCCTTGTGCCGGAACAAACACTCCAGTGGTAAGCAACCTTCTTTAAGCATTGAGGTAAAAGAAGAACAAAGCATCTGGGTCGCTGAGAACGTGCTTATCCATCAGACAGCCTGAGGAGAGGCCAGGCGGTGAGGAGAAGCCAGGCGGTGAGGTTTCTGTAGAAGAGCTCACTACCCAAACCCCAGAGAACACAAGTATTCTTGTGAACATCTGGGCACTAACACACAAGATACAACAGCAACTGCACATTCAGATATTAAAAAAAAAAAAAAAACTCTCCCTTTAATGAGGAACCTTAGAGACCATTAAAAAAACAAACAAACAAACAAACAAACAAAAAAAAAACACTGAGTGGTGGTGTCGCATGCCTTTAATCCCAGCAAAGGCAGGTGGATCTCTGTGAATTGGAGACCAGCCTGGTCTACAGAGCGAGTTCCAGGACAGTCAGAGCTACACAGAGAAACTCTGTCTTAAAAAAAAACAAGACAAAACAAAAAACCCACAATCTAAATACCTGTGACTAATTTTTCTTAACCTATTTCCTCCCTTCTCTGCTCACTGAGGTGTGAGGGAGCCCCAGCAGCCTGATCCCACTGCAAGGGAGGACAGGGCTGTTTCCCACCCTCCCCCACAGGGAGGGAGCATCCTGAGGCCAGGGACCCTGCAGGCCTTCTATATTACCTTGCCCTGACCACAGCACCCTTGGCAGGGCAGAGGCTCCCCGAGTTCATTTACTTCCCTGATGACCATCCTAAGGTCCAGGGTGGTTTCCAAACGCTGTTCCCTTCAATTCTTTTTTTTTTTTTGGTTTTTCGAGACAGGGTTTTCCTGTGGCTTTGGAGCCTAGGAGCCTGTCCTGGAACTTCAGCGAGGCTTCCCTCCCTGAACTCACGTCAATGCTCTTCCTCGGACGTCTCAGTAAGATTTATCCTCGTCCTCTCTTCAGATCTCGGCTCCAATCCCACCTCCTCGGAGCACCGTTCCCTGACCAGCACATCTTCCCCAGCCATTCTAACCCTCAGTGAGCAGATGTACTTTTACCTGGTAAGGGAGGGCGGCTGTGATGATAGGACTTTAGGATGACCCTGCTGTCCTAACACGTGGGGATAACTTTAAGTGTATGGACCATAATCAGCGAACCAACTCTCACAGATCAAATCCAACCCACAAGCGGGTCTTATAAACAAAAGTTTTAAGACTTTCACAGACATGTCTGTGGTACAAGCTTCATACAGCAGCAGCGTTCAGAGCTGAACCGCAGAGAACGTGCAAGAGTGTTCTCTCCAGCCTGACCTGACAGATTCTACCTAACAGGAGGGGCAGTTCCCGATCCAAATGCTCCTTGGCAGAACTGTGGGACTGGGAGATGCTAAGCTGCAGATGGCGCACTACTCCATTCCTCAAGTCTGAAAGCCACCCAGCACTGAGGGACACTCCATCTCCAGAACAGGATAAGACACTTCAAAGGAATGAATGTGGCACCACCAAACCTTCCAAAAAAAAAAAAAAATAGACTCAAACCAGCCAGGCAGCATGGCTGTGAGGCTACACAGATGTCAGGGGCTCAGTGTGGCCAGTGTGAGCCACACCCCAAGGACAGAGAGCTCCTATTATGCACAGAGACTGCAGCAGAGAATGTGAAACGCACCTTGATCTTAAAAGCTCTTTTGAATCCGCTGGCGAAGAAGCCTCCAAATGGGCCAATCAGGGATGCAAACGTTGACAACGCAATGCTATGTATCTGGAAGGGATACAAGCTCACTGTTTCCTGAGGAGGAGGAAGAAGAGAGGACCAGCTGCGTTAACACTGTACTTACTCATGACACCTAACCCAGGAACATGGCAGACACAGGAGGCTGAGACAGACAGCCTCCATGCCCCGTGCCGGCTCCCTGCCAGGCACCCACAGCCCCACTGCCACACCCGGCAGAATTCCAGCTCAGCCAGGGCATAGGAAACACAGTTGTGTGGGAAACGTGGGAGATTCACACACACTTCGGTTCACTCTACACTTGCTCTCTAATCCACAGTATTTTGTTCTTATAATCAGAGGATTTATTTTAATTTTATATTTTATAACACTATCTAATTTTAAACAATGAAATAGCAAGAAGTTGTCTTTGTCGCCAAAACTAAGTTGAAAGCTATGGAAACAAACAGAAATAAATATTTTTTCTTTCTTCCTTTTTTTGGATTGCTTTTTCAAGACAAGGTTTCTCTATGTAACCTTGGTAGTCCTGGAACTTGCTCTGTAGACCAGCCTGACCTCAAGTGCTGAGCCCAAGCTTTATAGGATGTAACAGGAAGCATGAATGGTTAAGAAATGTTTAAAAACAAATAATGAGCACTCAAAGAGATAAGTTATTTGTAGATGTTTCCAAAAACTTGCGGCTGTGAGCTTGAAGTACAATGTACATACGCACAGATGTGCACAGTTACTGTATGTCCTTGTTTGCTTTCTGCTGCTATAAAGGCAGGGCTATTTGACTTACAGGTTACAGTCACCTGTAGCAAGCCAAGGCGGGAACCTGGAAGGAACCCTGCTTGCTGGCTGGCTTCTCCTGGCTGGCTCAGCGACTTTCCTTACACAGCTCAGGCCCACTTGCCTAGGGACAGCACCACCCACAGTAGGCTGGGCCCTCCTCCAGCAATTATGAAAATGCCCCACAGACAAGCCCATGGGACAATCTGATAGAGGCAATCCTTCCCACGTAAAAACTAACCGGCCTACTTTTTCCCACTCTAATGATGTAACAGAGTCTACTGTAGAACATACCAAACAATCTGGGGGATGACATCTCAGGTGCTTTAAACGGTGGCAATGGAAGGCTCATTTCTAGATTTCTGTATTAATAATGACCCCGAAAAATCAAGGACTCTTTCAATTGATGAGTCTCAAGCTTTATACTTCCTCAAATCATATCAGTAACATTCATTTGTAAAAATCTATTTATGTTTAAATTTTATTTATATTTTAAAATAATTTTTAAAAATATAAACTGCTATCAGTATTTAAATCATTATGCAAATAAATCCCCAGTGTATACACATATGCTTGGAAATGTTAATAGTCATTTGATGTTTAAGATGACAAGCATACAACCCACTTCCACATATTTGGGGAAAAAAAAAAAGAACCAGAGAACGAAGTATCCCCAGACACACCGGCTAAGCCATTCACTCTTACCCTTCTCAACACTGCCTTTAGGAACGGAGGGAGGGAGTAACTCTGAAGCCGGAACAGTTCTGACGGCTCACATTCCGTCACGAAAGAGTTGACATCGCTTCGGTACTCCACTGGGCACACAAAGTACTGGTGTTTGGACAGCACATAGGCAGCCTGAAGACCAAAGCAAGATTTTGTGAGATAGTGCCCAAGCCAGAGGAAGCCAAGTGCCAGAGGGCACAGCCAGGCGCCAAGTGCCTGTGCATCGGCATTTGGCTCTACCCAGAGTTAGGTCAGGATGGTCCCAGGAGAAACTGAAAAACCTTCAGAGAACAAAAGAATTTTCAAAAGCAGTGAGATCTCCACACAACCTCAGAAGGGGCGGGGCTGATGTGATCTTAAAAGAGCCTTATAGGAGATCTGACTTTTCAATGTTCTAAGTACGCATGCACTGTATGTGTCCCCATGCCAGGGGTCTGCTTTTGGAGTCAGTTTCCCCCTTTCTCTTTTTATGTGAATGCTGAGGATCAAACTCGGGTCCCCAGGATTTGCACAGAAAGGGCCTTTACTCACAGAGCCATCTCTCCAGGCCAAGAACTTACTTTTTAAAAGTCTGCATAGTTTCTCTTAGCAAGGCCTAGACAGCGTGGTAAAGGAGTGGATTATAATGATACGGACTGTGCGGGGGGGGGGGGGGGCTTACTGCACACAGACTGTGCTAACTTCACACTAGACAAACAGTGCACAACAGTGCAGGAGAAAGGCACTGCCCCGTGCCAGCCCACAATGCCATCGGCGCAGTTCTTAAAATTAACCCTCCTCAGCCATGGCAATGGGAGAGAAGATAAAACATCTTGTTCATCTGATTCCATTTCTCCCCCGGCCACTCACTCCACTGTTTTCCTCAAGAACAGCAGAAATTCAAACATGCCGCTAGGAAGAGATTCCAAGGGCTTGTGCATAGGAATGGCAAGCAGTGCTATCACTATGGGGTCTTGTTTAGATTTCATGGGTGCAGCTCCCTGGCAAATATGAAAGGCGCTATCTTGTAGGAGATACCTTGCTTCTCTGGTTCTAACACTCTTTCCTCCCCATCTTTGAAGATGTTCCCTGAGTCTTAGGTGTAGGGATGTATTGGTGGAGATGGGTGGTCTGTCATATCTACAGGTAAGTGTGGCTCTCACTTTTCATCAAACAAGTTATTTTTGTGGCAGATGGAGATCATCACAGAATCCATACTAATCATAAGGCAGAGAATGACTATGGGTGCCTATTTAATAAGTTTTAATAAACGTATTACTAGCATTTTGTGTTTTGTAGGTTTAGAAAAGGCTAAACCCTAGCATGCATTTTCAGAGTATAAATAAAAGTAAAACCCCAGTAGAACTCACAATGAATCCAAATATGACGGTGGAGAAGAAACCGCCAATGAACCCTTCCCAGGTCTTCTTAGGAGACAGCTGAAGAGGCCGGAGAAGGTGGAGGGTTAGTACACGTACTCCTCATACGTTCCCCAATGCCCTGTGCATCTCTTCCCTTTGCTCTCATTTGAACAGCTGAAACTGCAGCTGTCCCCTGCATGGTCATGACTGACCTGAGCGAGCGTCTTGAGAGGCACCTAACCCGGGGCAGCCCCTCAAACGTGTGGTGTACTGTGATATCTACTCATCCTGCTAGGTAACCTCAAGTTCTTTTCCTTTCTTTCTCTTTCTCTTTCCTTCCTTCCTTCCTTCCTTCCTTCCTTCCTTCCTTCCTTCCTTCCTTCCTTCCTTCCTTCCTTCCTTTCCTTCCTGCTATAAGTTCAATAGCGAAAATAATTTCCTCACGCCTTGCATGCTTCTCTTAGAGTGAGATTATTAGTCATCCCATGCAAACATCGCCAGTGCTGACCCACCGCTGACCACAAGGCACAGCCGCGCAGCAGTCCAGGTGGTCTCGTGTGTCAGGTAGGCCGAGCAGACAGGGTCCCATTACGTAGCCCACTGGGTCTAGAATTCGCAACCCTCATGCCTCAGCCTCTCCACTCATAAGGTTATAAATTTGTACTAGCATGCTCAGCTCAGTCCTAATATGCAAGATATATGAGATTTCCTTCATGTATTCAACACCCACCCCCATAATCGACGTCTACCTTTAGGTAGAAAGGAACAGATTGTGCTCTGAGAATAGATACTGCGTCTGTTTCAGTCTGGCTACTATTTCCCCGTCAATGAGACATTTAGGGAGGAAAATCTGGAGGGAAGTCTGGAACTCAGTGGGGTAAGGGATAGGAGAGAAAACTCAGGAGCTGTGGTATAACCGCCCTACGCTGTCATGGAAGGTAAGCGTTCAGATGCGTATGACTCAGGGGGAAGGAATGCGTCACAGCCCTGGCTACCTGAGCTCCTTTTAGACTATTGAAGTTGAGAAACCTCATTGCTAAACTAGCTGGCAGCAATGGTTTCTTAGCAAATCTGGTGACAGTTTTGCCACAGAGAAGGAACCAATGCACCTTCTCCTGGGAACAATTCCGTGTCTGTACTGGTGCCATCGAGTGGGCTCCAAGTGTCTGCTGATTACTTAAGAAAGCGTCGAGCTGACTCACACCAGATCATAAGAGAATTGCCCAACTTCCTGGGCATATCACACAAATAACCTCCTTTGCTGAAATCACCTGAAAGGCATTCAAAAGCAGTCCCTAGGATTCCTGCACGGGTCTCAGTCTCACGCGGCATGTTAGTTTAGAGCTCAGCCCACGCAAGCATGGACAACATGCTGACTCGTTCTGCGCAGCAGCTTTAGACACAGCTCAGAGATGCATACCTTGCATGTCAGCAGCCCTGCAGCTGGGCCTGGTGCTGTGCGGCCACCCACAAGAGGAGAGCTGAGGGAGGCACTGCGAGGGGCAGGCTACCCACACGCTCCCCAGGAGCGGCACACTTCATCACATGGCTCCCGACAGCACAAGGCTAAATCAGACTCCAGCCGCTCCTCCCTAACAGCTTCCCTCTCAGCCAAGGAATGTATGTGTGAGAGCCTATTAAACACTTGGCTCAATGTGGAAACTGAATCCTACATAAAGTCCCAACATAAAAAGCTCTCTTAAAAAAAAAAAAAAAAAAAGTCCAAGGGAAAGGTTGGATTTCTCATGAAGAACTGGTTTTTCTTGCCCAAAATGAGATCTGAATAATTTAATTCATACCCTTGCCTCCACTGTCCATAAACAGAACCAAATCAAAGCAAAATGGCAGGCTGTTCACGTGTGCTTTCCTCTTTGTCTCTACCTCTTACCACTGGCTTTAGATCCTCCAGTCTTTTACGTATATGAACTTGGGAATCTTTGGAGGACAGTACATAAAGACTGTGCGCCTTGCTCTTTTAGGAAGTTTAGTGACAGACAGCATAACTAGGCTCAGGAATGCTGGGAGTAGGTTAAAGAAATGAGCCATGAAGATGAGCCCTCACAAGCAGGGGAAAATAGAGTTAGACACATGTCAGCAGAGGAATTCCTGCCCTCCATGGCAGCGCTCTGTGGCCTGTAAGCCTGTGGGAAGGGCGTCTGTCTAACATTTCCATTACCTTAATTAAGGGAGTTTTTCCAAAAAAGAATCCGAAAAGGTAAGCAGTGATGTCGTTGCAGATGACGCTTGATATTGGGACAAGGAACCTTGAAAAGATTAGCAGAGAAAAGTCTGTGTGGTTAGACAGCGAATGCTTATCCCCTCCATAGCTCAGTGTGAACCCACGTTACACCCTTTAGCTCACACAGTGGACAGAGCAGAGCACAGCACAGGCCAAGGCCTAGGAGAAGCAGAAAATACCACACACGCTCGCTCCTTTAGCCAGGAGACGGAGAAAATCTATCTCTAAACTTAGAAAATGCTGCTAAAGAAACTATTAAATAACCAATCTCTTTAGTTACACACTTTTACATTTTAGTTTTGTAAGGAATAACTTTTCAGGAACTATCGCCTCTCAAGAAGAGCAGCCTTGTGAAATGCAAAACAAGTCACTGTGCAAGCAGAGACTAAAGTGACAAGCTCATGCCAGGCTCTTAATGCAAATTCTTCTTCGGGAAAATTACTAATCTTAATTCGATTTTAGCTTATGTCACACACTGATAACTTTGCAGAACCTATTTAAATAAGCAACATTTCTCCCTCAATTGAAAGGTTTTATATGATATCCATCCCTAAACTAGAGTGTTTATACAAACACATGGGTATTTTAGTAAGCTGTCAGGAGGGTCAATTTATCCTGGCAAACTCCAGTTAGCTATGAATGATTCTAATTGCTGACTTTGCCATGGATGTGGAGGGGGAAGACTCGTGTTCACCGTCTAAATGCCTGCACAGAAAATTTATTAAGCCTTTCTCCATTCCCGTTCGTTTCTAATTATGAATCCTGGATTACTTTTAGTTAATAAAAATGCTGTCTGAATCTGCATAGCCCAGTGCTATGGAGCACCCAGCTCTGCACACACACAGTCTGGAAGCTTGTTCCTTCCCAGAGCAGAGCAGGACCTGCCCAAGTGTCCCCTGGAGAAAAGGCACTTCTCCAGCCTGCTAACTGGAAGCCAGATCCCACCTACTTTCTGCACTCCATGTAGATAACATCTAACCTTTGCTTTTAAAATACAACGCTGGGGTTTGTTAGCATCTGAAAACGGAACTCGGTTTTGGTGAAGACTTTCTGCATTTTGCTTGGGACTAGAAGAAAGGGTCTCCAGTCACTGGGTAGGCATTCTGTGCTGGGTTGTGAAACAGTAAGAGTCAGTGAGATAGCAAGTGGTCTCCATGCAGTAGTGGAAACCAGAAAGCTACTGCCGGGCGTTAGGGGGTTTAAAGGGCAACACATGAAAACAGAATGCAGCATAACACAACATAATCCCTTACCATATCATAACACAACATAATCCCTTACCATATCATGCCTTCAAACAGATTTTGGATGACAAGATGTGACTGAGTAACGGTTATCAGTAAAGTGACATGGGTCCATGCGAACTGTCAACAGCCCAACAACACAGAAGTTAGCAAACAAGGCTCATCAAACAGCCAATTAGCAAGAGCGATTTTGAAACACAAGTTTTCTGCCATGACTTCTGATCAAACTTTGTAAGATAGGATCATACAAACAAAACAGTGTGGTTAGTAAATTACACTCTTCACATTGTCTACTAAAACCCTGAAATAACAAAAACATTTAGCAAAATTATTTTAATTTATAGATAAAAGGAATGCTAATACCAGTGAGACATACTATTAAGTCTTTAAAATCACAAAGAAATAAGGCGCCATCTTGGAGCACTCTTGACAGCTTCGCTGTGGTGTGAGGAAGCTGTGCTGGTCTCTGAGAGAGCCATAGTTAGCATGCTGAAGCTGCAGTCTCTCCTGAGTTTCCTGACAACCTTCCCTGCAAAGAGTTATTCTAACTTTGAATGCTTGAAACCCTCAGGATTCAACTGCCTTTACATTCCATCTTTTCATGCTGAAAGACGATCTTTCTAATGACATAATGCAATTTCAGAATTTCAAAGCCCTGTGCTGTTTCCCTCATCACCCCTGCTTGGCCCTCAGCCTGAGGGTGGGCTGTTTTAGTGACTACAGCACAATTACTATGAGCAGAACATGACCCCAAAACAGTCATTCTGTGTACTCATCAGATAAACTGGTTTGGCAATTAGGAAGTGATTTTTTAAATAATTCAGATTTTTACTTACTCTTAAACATTATTTATATTTTAACACGATATCTTATGTTAACTGCTTTCTTCTAGTCTACTGGTATACACTTAAAGGGACCAAGCACTTTACAGTAGTTACATTACAATTCACCCTTTTTTCCAATAGGCAACTGGCCCTATTATACTTCACAGCTGGCCCTCTACATACAGTTAATCCTATACCCACAAATCCAGGAACCACAGGCACATGGATCAACATGCACACTTATTCTTTTCTTGTCATTATTCCCCAAGCAATAACTGTTTGCACAGGATTTGACTATGTTAAGTCTTATAATTAACAGGAATGATGTGAGGTGCGAAGGAGGATCCAGTGGACCACTGAGAAACAGAAGGCGCTCAAGCGTGCAGAGTTTGTCATTCACAAGGGTCCCAGAACCGTGTTCCTGACAGGAGGTCTGGTTATTTCCAACCAGTCTTGATGTTCTTAGATCTCATTAAGATTTTATTCTAGGATCGCCTGAAATTATAAATGTAGGAAACACTACAGATTTCTTCGCAATAATAATTTGTGGAATGTCTTCTTAAAGAAACGCTCAAGTGGGAAGTATGATTTGACCTGAGAAACGCCTTGCTGATCCCAGAGTTGCACCTCTCAGAACTGCATTGTACTTTAGACTTGTAATTAGCTCCGCTTTAGGGAAACGAGAAGCTCACTGTGGATCTTGCTTCTCTCCACCGAACAAACTACCCTGAGGGCAACGATGACTATGGCTGACCATAACCACCACGAAACCACATACTCTGCACTACGCTGAGGCCAACAGCCAGTGTCTAAGGACACCTTCAATACGTGACACAAACTTGCTAGGCTTCAGCAACTATCCCAGAGATGAGTTCCCACAGTTAGAAAATTCAAACTTATCATTTACATTATTTCCTTTGAAAATACCTAAAAATGTTTCAGGAACACTTTAGGGACAGTTGTATATTTTAAATCTCAAAATCTTTTCAACTTCAACATTTCGTATCTAATGAACACATAAAAAAACCTGATAAATTCTTTGGGCTCGGGTAAGACATTAACTAGCTAATTTGACTGTTACCTCTTCACTTACAGGAAGAAAGGTGAATGCAACTATGGAAAACTGTTAATACACACCATGTAAAACTGCAGGCGGTAGTGTTTCTTCACCAAGCTCAGCACGAACATGCAGAAACCTGTTCAAAAACACAAGACAAGCTGTGGGATTCTGCGTGGAGTATAAGATCCCTGAACACCCCACACACACCCAAAACCAGTTTCCTGCACTTCATCCAAGCATGTGTCAGTCATCACTCAACGACCTCTCCTACTTTACAGAGAGCATCCTAAGCAGTCTCCTGAAGGAACAATTGTGAAATCTCCCACGTGCCAGACATATTCCATGGGAAAAATTCAATCACTGTCTCCTACATTAATTAAATGAATTAGTCCCTTGCTAATATGGAAGCTGGAAAACATCTCAAGTTATCAATTTACCAAGAGCAGGCTGACAGGTTAGTGGCTGAGTGTTTGCCTAGCATGTGGGGGGTGGGGTCCGAGGCTTAATCTTCAGCATAGTAAATTCCACTACATAAAATGTCCACTGATTGAGAGTATTACAGAATGTGTTCAGTGTCTATGAGAATGAGTAACTATGGCAGCTAATGCCCATTGAGCATGCTATGTTCCTAACTCCACCTAAGCTTTTACGTGTATTAATCCAGTCCTTCCGATACCCTTGATGTAGCTATCCTTCACCATCACCACTTCACTGTAGGCAGAGACTATGCTTGCTTTTCTGGCTGCCTAGACCCGAATAATCACATAGAAACTGTATTAATTACAACACTGTTTGGCCAATGATTGTAGCGTGAATATTCCTACCTAGCTCTTACATCCTAAATTAACCCATTTCTATCAATCTGTACATCACTAAGAGGCTGTGGCCTACCGGAAAGTTTCCTGCGTGCCCTTCTCCTTCGGCAGCTCTCTGGCTGCCTACTCTCTCTCTACATCTGCTCAGATTTCTCGCCTGGCTTTGCTAAGTCATTGGCCAAAACAGTTTTCTTCATCAACCAATTACAGCAACACGTATGCAGAAGGACAATCCACATCACTTCATGAATGAAGAAAAGAGTTTGTCTCTGCACTGAGGATCGCAGAAATAAAAGAAATGTTTAGATGCTCCTGGTTCTTAAGTCACTAGGTTCCGTGGAAACTCAGGTGGCAATAATAACTTGTAGTGAACAAAGACTGACTTGAAGTTTCTCACACCAGCAGTATACATACAGTGAAACATGTGCTTTTAAGTCACTTCTCACTTCCCAGTGTCTGACTGTGTCACATACATTCACTGCGATGAAGACATGCTACAGTACCCAACTCAGGGACACTCCCCCTCATACACTAACTCGACGAGGGGCTCTCTCAGAATACCAGTAAGCTTTCAGACACGCTGCTCAGAGGTGGAGACTCAAAATGCACGAACTGAATCTGGTTGAGATAAGCCGCCATGCGTTCTGCAGTGAGCTGGGAGTGGACCTGACACAGAAACTGAGTCCGTTATCGACTGACCTGTACCACATGAGACAAACACTCGGCCTTGCACTCTGTGCTCAGTTCACCAGGCAGGATAACCAAGGGTGCATATCTCCACAAGCAAGGAATTGGCCTCTGTCTACTTTTGATACCTCACTCTACATGTCCACTGCAAAGGATCGCAGCAAAATACAGGCAATGGGGAGCTGACCAGAGTTCCTACTCCTACTTGTCACTGACAGGATCATCGGCTTGCTGGACTACAAAACCAGGAGGCCAACATGCTTTGCTGCAAGCATGCAAAAGCTGTAACAATATTCACGAGATGGGGAGAGAACTAAGAACATGAAACCCGTGCTGCTTCAGCTGCCAAGTGTGTGAAAGTCTGGTTTTAGACAGACTGCCTTATGCTTTCCTTCTGTGATGATGAGATTTTGTTTTCTTCATTGAGAATTTTGTGTATGGATGCAGTAGGTACCGTTTCGCCTTTCTGACTCCTCAAATCCACGGAAGCCCACATGCAGAAGCCTGGCACTGCAGCCATTTCTACCACACTGCACAGAATCAATCCCAAATGCACCAAAGACCTCACTCAGAACTACTATAAGGAGCGCTCTCTGAAAGTGACTTAGTGCCTGGGTATTGAGGCCAAGCATTGACAAATGGGACCTCACAGAACTAAAAATCCCATACAGCACAGGAAAGAATCAGTCAAGGGAAGAGGAAGCCCCAGAGCAGAGAATCTGTGACAACTCTTCACCTAATGAAGGATAAATACCCAAAATATACAGAAACTCACAAATAGTCCTGAAAAATAAATGGCCTGATTAAAAACTGAGCCTAGGATCTGAACAAATTTCTCAAAAGAAATAAAAAATGGATAAGAAATATCTCAAATGTGCTCAAGATCCTTGATCAATTAGGAAAATGCAAATTTAAACACTAAGGTTTCGTCTTAGTCCAGCAGAATGGCTAATATCAAGAAAACAGAGGTGGGTGTTGGTGGCAGCACACACTTTTAATCCCAGCCCTTGGGAGGCAGAGGCAGGCAGACCTCTGTGAGTTCAAGGTCAGCCTGGTCTACAGAGTTCCCGGACAGCTAGGGCTGTTGCTGGGCTGTAGAGAATCCCTGTCTTGAAAAACTGAAAAAGAAGGGAGGGACAGTGGAGGGAGGGAGGGAGGGAGGGAGGGAGGGAGGGAGGGAGGGAGGGAGGGAGGGAAGGAGGGAGGGAAGAAAAAACAGCTGACAACAAAAGTTGGTGAGGGTGTAGGAAAGAAGAACTATTGTTCTTTACTGGTAGAGCTACAAACTGGTATAGCGCTGTGGAAATCAATGTGGAAAATTCTCAAAAGGCTAAACTCAATAGAGCAGTGACTAAGACATCAAGTTTATCTAAAGCTAAGTATTTTTAAAGAAAAGCATCCTTTATAAAACTAGATATGAAAATCATTATCATTCACAACTACATGGCTATGTGAATATTTTACGCTTAAAACATAAAAGTGTACATATATAACCTAGTAACTCCAGAGTTAAGATAATTTTTACAATTGGATCCACAGTTATACCTTTTCTTGACTGAAGAATATTTAAATAGTTATGTTTTCAATTAAAATCACAGGCTTTATTAGATGACTACAGACACCAGCATTCACTAAAAAGTCAGTTAGTTTTTACTAACTTGTCACCTGGAAAGAAGGGCACTTAACTGAGGAGCTGCCTCCATCAGACTGGCTTGTAGACATGGCTGTGGGGCATTTTCTTGATTATTGATGGATATGGGAGGGCCCAACCCACTGCAGGCAGTGACACCCCTGTGCAAGTGGTCTGGAGTAGCAAATCAAGCAATGGGAGCAAGCCAGTAGGCAAAGATTCTCCCATAGACTCGGTTCATCCCTTGCCTCCAGGTTCTGGCTGTGGCTTCCCTCAGTGATGAACCATGATCACGAAATATAAATCAAAGAAACTCTTTCTTCCCAAAGTTGCTTTTGATCAGTGTTTTATCACAGCAACAGAAAGCACACTAGCACAGGTCCCTAACCCACTCAGCCATGATGTAACAGCTCTCAATGTAGTTATGTGGAGCGGGACTGGCTGAGTTGGAGGTGCTGATGCAGATATGACCATCCTGCATCCCATCCCAAGCACTCCCAAGGTAGCAGTGAAAGCCGGTTTCCAACGAACAAAACCAAGTCTCTATAGCCAAGAATAGAAGCAGATGAGATGGTCGAGCAGGTCGTGAAAAGTGAAGGAAAAAATTGAGATACTGGAAAAGCCCACACGACACAATACAGCAGATTAGACATAATACAGCAGATTTCAGAAAATGAGTTAACAGTTTAAAAACATATCAGGCATTTATAACATTCCAGGTGCAAAATACAAAAAAAAAAAATGGTGAGACAGTCAGGAGCATTACAGAGCTTACCGTCCAGCTGAAGAGATGGAAAACGGAAAAATAATTGTTTTTAAATTTTAATATTAGTGATTAAGGACCCAGTAAACATGTGGTGTCAACTCTGAACTGACCATGAGGAGGAGCCTGGGTTTGAACACGGTACTTACCAACTTCCTCCTCATTCTTTTTATACTACTTGCCAAAATCCCAACTTCTGGCATCATGTTAGGTAACTTCAGAGCACGCTGCATTGTGTGGTCGAGTCACACCCTAGACTACGGCTGAGCTGTGCACACAAGGGTTAAAGGAACAGGCAGTTCAGACTCTGATACACAGTCATGGCAGCTGAACGTGAGAAGAAAGCTGCCAAAGGAGACTGATCAATTACCTAAGGGTTTTACAGAAACCAAAACAACCACATATGACATGCAAGCAAAACAATCCTTTGCTAAGATAATACACACATGACTGTAGCTGCTGATGTCCTTTGGGGGTCAAGCACCCCAAACGTATCAACCGACATCACAGAACTTGCAACCACGTTTGCTCTCATTCCTAAACAGCCCCAACCCGAGTCATCAAGCCTGGGAGATGGTGCTCTATTTTATGCAAATCTAGTCTCTGAAGAAACTTGTACTACTTCCAGTCTTGCTGACTTTTTCCTTTGCTTCTTAGTCAAATTCTCTTTGTGACGAGATTATTTAATGTCAGGACAACTTCGAGATTCTACTCAGTGAGTTGTCTTGTATGACAGGAAGCAAGTCATTGAACTTCATGGCCTCTGATAAGGTGGACAGACCCAGAGATAGCTACATTTTTTCCAATAAAATATAATGTCAATGAATCAGCCTAGGCTGTCTTTCCTTTTTACATCAGCTAGGACATCTTTCCAAAGTCCTTTGGTCACGGCAATAAACCAGCATTTCCCAGAGCCCTTTCACACTGTCGTGTGAACGTACAGATAAATGAGAGGCACGGCTCCTATCTCCTTACACCATCTCAAAGTCCAGCTCCATCAGTCAGACTCATAGCACTGCTGACGACTTAAAGACTCATCAGCACCACAAGCAAAGCAGTGAGGCCGAGGTGACAGCGCTCAAAAGCGTCCTGTGGATCCACACGTTCTCAGCCGTCTCATCATTCAGCAAACACAAAAGGAAACTCACTGCTGGGCTCGACAGAGAGCTCTAAGAATTGACCAAATGAGAGCCACAGAGTTGGACCGAATAGCTCCCTGCTCACTCCAAGCTGCTGTGTGTGTGTGTTTTGCAGGACTGTGACAATTGTCTGTCTCCTAGGATGACACGAGAGCTTTCAGATAGCTACATGGGTAGGAACTGGGCAAAATGCAAAAGTCAAATGTTAATTCTTACAACTAGACGTGGATATATAAATTTCTCGATTTGAAAGTATATCTTAGACCAATAAGCTGGGACCCGGAGCAATGTTTCATAGACTGTCATAAAACAGTGGCTGGGCTCCCAGGACCAGCTCACTGCTCACTGTTCAGGTGCTGAGGATAAACCTGCAGGGCACAGGCTCCGCCTCCTCTTCTCTCCCTGCTAACTGCTCCCAACCCACTTCTCACTTAGCACAGACTTTGCTTTTATCTTCTCTTGGTGTAGAAACCCCATGTGGCTTCCCCGGGAGAAGACACAGGTAGGCACCAACTCTCCGGGCTTGGACATGCCATCCTCTCAGCTCTGTTCCCAGGATGAACAGCAGAGACCCGTCTACTTCCCACTTTTCATGGCACCAGACACCTCTTCTCCAAGCTTTCCAAGGTAGTCCAGCCCTCCTCCTTTGAGCAAGGCCTTCTCTTCCTGCTTCTGTTAACCCTGCCCATCACGTTTCCGCCGGGAACTGGGACACTGAGCCTCCGAGGCCTTACACAGGGTTGTGGTCAACCACTGTCCCCCATGCTATCTGTCAGTGCCGCCACACTGAGGACTTGAATGCTTGTTCAAAGAAGAACCAGTGACTTTCAAATGACTTTCGTGACCACTGCCCTATTACCATGCGGTGACCTGTCTGGTAGAAATCAGTACATCACGGGGAAAAACAACCAATGGTTATTTTATGAGATTCTAAACCCTTCACGTACAGAACAATCTGTAGAAAGTCTAAACAGAAACAACAAGAAAATCAATTTGCTGCCTGTCTCTGCTCGAACAGATGCTATTCTCAAGCATGAGGTACAGCCACCAACAGTGGGAAGGGCGGAAAGGGCAGCCTCATATACACAGACTTGTGCCTGGTCGGACTGCAAGCTGCAATCTGATACAACTACGGATCAGGAGACACTGGCGTGGGTTTAGATGTGGTACTATACAACCACCTGAAGCTACATTAACTGTAGGTGATAGGTTATAGAATAATCACATTTCATCTAAGAAAATAGGTGATGGAAGATAGGAAAGTAGCGTACAAGCTTGAATACTCTGAAAATCAGAATAACTTCAGCAAGTCCCTGGAGACCGGAAGTAAGGCTCCAAGGCATCAAAATGATCTTACTGAATACTTCTTTGTTTTTCTGAATGTTTACTACAAAATATAGAGTGTATTTTTTTTTTTTTAAAAAAATCCTATCTTTAATAAAACTGTTTTAGAATCTTGGCATGATTTTCATTTCTCCGGCCTCCTATGGAGAGGTACAGACCAGGCCCCGGTCAGCAGCGGGCACAGATACAGCCTTCCCACACTACTCAGACTCCACTGACTTTAGGAACTTTGTTAGAAGAGCTGGCTGTCCCTGACAGCCCACAGGACTGAGAAAGCAATGGGCTCTGTGAAGACAGGGGAAGAAGTCGAATCAGGTTGAAGCTCAGTTGAGCATGCACGCTCATTTCTATTCGGCCCTGGCAGTCCACGCAAATGCCACTGAAGAAATGAAGATGAAGACCAACCGGAACCAAGAGGATGGAAGGAAAACATTGCCAGACTCAACAGCAGGCAGTATGGGTAGCTTCTGCAGTCCTGAGACCACAGGGCTGGCTGGTGGTGTTCTCCAAAGCCAACACCAAAGGTCAGTGGCGGCAAGAGAAGCATCAAGGAAAAGGACTGGCGGCAGGCACAAAGCCCCAGTCATGGCGCTCAGTCATAAGGGCACCACGAACTTATGAACACAAAGTGTTCTCCTCTGTACCATCTCATAGGCCACTATTAGAAGCTTAGCTTCTGCAAGGTGGGGTGATACCCAAAAAACTGGGGGACCTGGAAAAGAACTGAATCATGAAGGCCGGAGGAGGGGCCCAGGGACTTCCACTAACCACAGTAAAAGACATGGTCTCAGGTTTTTTTTTTGACATCTAAAGCCACTACAAAAAGTTTTCCTGCTAACTTCACTAACTTGTTAAAACATTAATAAGGTGCATTCCTATCTCCCAAGGAAAGATCCCATCTCAAAACTGACTTCAGAGCAAGACACAGAGCACAGACGTGTACTGAGGAGCAGTCGGACATGCACTGAGGAGCAGGCAGCCCTGCCTCACAGACTACAGAACTTTAGGTGACCTCTCAGCAGGGGCCACACCTTCCAGCTGCCAAGAATTCAAAGAGACCAATTACCTACAAACTGAAGGAGCAGGAATATCCTAATGCCTATTTCTAAGAACGCATCTTCTGTAAACACATCATCAATAACCTTGTAAAGATTTGTTTATTTTACCGTGTGTGTACATTTAGCCTGCATGGATGTGTATATGCAGAAGAGAGACGGACAGTAGTGATTCATGATGAGCACGCTGAGACTCGAACCTGGGTCTGTGGCAAGAGCAGCAAGTGCTCTTAACCACGGAACCATCTATTAATAACATTTGGGGTGGGGGTTGGGGACAGGGTTTCTCTATGTAGCACTGGCTGTCCTGGAACTCACTCTGTAGACCAGGCTGGCGTGGCAGCCACAGAGATCCATCTCAGAGTGCTGGGATTCAAGCTATGTGCCACCACACCTGGCTAAAACTTTTAAAATTAAGGAAAGAAATGAGGAAACAGATTGGATAACAAAGCAGATATAAAATGTGGAAAATCCTTTAGGAAAACTTCCCATCCTCTCAAAGCCCCAGATGTTCCACACAGGGTTCCACGCCCTAATCGGCGGCAATGAGAAAGGCACTGGCGTCCTGGAAGCAAGCTTGCCCACAGAACACGCCTTCTCCAGCAGACTGCCTGGGTCATCCAGAGAGTGGTTCTCAATCTGTGGGTCACAACCTCTTTGTCAAACCCCTATCTCCAGAAGTATTTACATTACCATTCATAACAGTCGCAAAGTTACAGAATGAAGGAGCAATGATGCAGTTTTATGGTTGGGGTCACCACAACCCGAGGAACTGTGTTAAAGGGCCACAGCCTTAGCAAGGTTGGGAACCACCGTTCTAGACGAAACCTTATTCCCTAGGGACAATTATAAATACATATTTGCAAAATTTTCTCTGCAAATTATGTTTGATTAATACATACTCTAATAAATGTTTCAAATTTTCTCTTTTTTAATTATAAATTGAAAAGAAAAATTTCAGGAACATGGAATGCTATAATTATGTTTGCTTTAATTACCACTAGGGAATAAATGCTACTTAAGCCCACAATAGAAAAAATAATTTTATGCATGAGAAATGATGTAAAGAGAGCCCAGAACAGAACGCAACAGAAAAAAAACACACAAATGCATTTAAATAACCTAGGTAAAGACACATGTGGGAAACATCAAAGCAGGTCAGTGCAGACCGACCTCAATTTACCTGCCAGGTAGAGGGCGAAGGATATGAACCTGTGGTAGCGAATGAGGAACTGTAGCTGCTCCTCCCTCTGAACAAACGTAGCAAAGTAATCCGCCACCGTCTCTCCATAGAAGAAGTAGTTCACACACAGGAGGAAGTACCTGCAATTGAAACCCATTAGCTTGGTGAGTTTGAATGCTCTCCCCACCAAATGGAACACAATTATTCCCTGCATTTTGATGGCAAAAAAAAAATTTGAGAGATTAATTCAAAATACACTCCACAAAAAAAAAAATGCTGTTTTCTCATTCAAACTTTATTTCAGACCAGTCAACAGCAATCGGCAATTCACCAAGTACAATTCATGTGTTCAATCAAAATATAGTATCAGAGACAACAATGTCAAAATACAACAGACAGATGTTCACATGTCCATGCACGCACACACACACATACACACAGCACTGAGTTTACAATCAACAGGCAGATGTGCACACATCTTCGCAAACACAGCATTGAGTTTATAATGAAAATTAGCTCCTGGCTGCTCAATGTTCTCATGTTTAATAACTAACCCTGGAGAACACAACCTCGCCTCACCAGCTAGTTAAGAGGAAAGGAGGAAGAAGAGGTGGCTGACCATCTCCCCCATTGCTCTGCACATAGTTCTGACATTTTTCTCAGTTCTTCTCAATGCCCAGAAGGGTTCCAATCAAACAATGATTCTTCTTATTGTGATTTAGTGTGTGTGTGTTTCCCATATATTTTATTAGAACAGAGCAAAGTACTAGGAGAAAATGGCCCACTCCACCACTTTCCCCATCTCCAGGATCTTATTAAACAGCTCAGGTTGGCCTTGACCTCTCAGAATAGTCTTGACCTCATGGCCCTCCTGCCTCAGACAATGGGCAATTGAGTAAGTTGTTGTGGCCAGGATCCTAGAACCAGGGTCAAAGGTCTGAGTCAGCATACTCAGGTAGGAACTATTTAGAATAGTCTAAGCCCAGAGGTGAGAAACACCTGTTTTAGGAAGACAGTGGCTTCAGGGAAGATGTTAACGGAATAGCTTCCTTACGACCATGGAGCTAGCATAGTGCCATGTTTCCTACTCCAAAGTCTTGGCAGGGATGAATGCCTCAAATGTTAAAAATAATAATAAGTAAAGCAAAGCTACACACACACACACACACACACACACACACAAATCAAATATTTGATGTTCTCTGACCAACTGGGGAAAAAGAGAGCTTTTCATAAAATTATGATCAGGAAGGAAATAAAATGATATATATATTAATCATTTATTAGCTGTCACTACAAAGACTAAAATGAAAGCTTGAGGATCGCTGTGCTGGAGGAGGAACAAAGGTTATTTTCTCCATTATAAGTTCAGTTACAGCATGTTTCTCTTTCTCCAAAATCATTCTGCAATTAGAAACGTTAGAGATGGATTCGATTTCCCTATCCAGAGCAGTGTGTCAGTCACTCACCAACTCAGTGTTCTGAACCACGGGAGGTCATAGGAGTGATAGACTCTGTACCCAATGGTGATGATCTCGTGGAAGCACTTCACTTGGATGCCCAGAACCTGAGAGTAAAACAACAGGGTCACATGATCTCCAGTGTTTATATCTGTGCTGTGTGACTTAAGGCAACATCTACCTATTTCTAATTATTCTAAATGGCAATAGCAAAGAGGCAATATTCGCTCTTTCAAGGGAAGTGATGCCTAATGGAGCAGCACAAGGAGAGTTAAAACTAAGGCCTGAGATCTTCCCAAGAATAGCCAGGGGTAGCGAGTCCTCGGGAGGTTCCTTATTATTATTTATTGCCACGTATTCGCCATTTCTCGAGATGGATAATCTTTTCTGAGACGGGTCTCACACTATAGGATAAACTGTCCTCTCACTCCCTTCTCAGCTCCCCAGCCTCCTGTGTTTCAGGTACAGGTACAGCACAGCCAGCAACAGCTCTGGTCAGTCTGGGCAGTGTCGCCAGCATGTCCACACAGACAACAAAGCTGATCTCCATCTCTGCCAGCAAGGTGTCCTTGTGTTTCTGAACTGATGCTCTGCTCACAGCCCTTCCCAGTGATAAATCAGGGATCAAGGTGAGGCTGCTGTAATGTCTGTCCTGTCCCTTTAAGAGACAAGCCCTGCCCACTCCCTCCCCCACTCTCCTCACTCCCCACCCCCATCCACCAAGTAAGCAAGAGGATCTTTCTTTCACGTCTAGCCTGAGTCCCGTCCTTTCACTCTCTCTCCCGAAGAGGCAGCTTCTGCCACTCTCCCTTCTCCCCACTTCTTCCCTTTCCTCTCTATAACCCACTAAATAAATGCCCACGTTCTCTGCATGGTGTGCCTAACAGTTCTCTGTCTCTCACCCGCTGTGCCGCTCCCTGCCTGGGACTGGCTGCTTTCCTGGCCCACTGTGGTCTCGTGCCTGCTGCCCACTGCCACCACTCAGGGACCTATGGTATTTTATTTTTACCATAACATTTGGTGCTCCTGACTTGGCCAGGATCTCTCCATGTTCCTTCCTGCCCACAGGTGGGCCAACAGAGGACACGTGAAACCCTGGACTCCAGAACCAGTTTCTTTGCATTAGCTCTACATTCTATCTGCCTAAACACTGACTTCTACACACACCAGCACCTTCAGTGGTGAGTTTTCCCCTTCCAGTCAGCCAACCACAGCCTTCACTGCTGAGGTTGAGCCCTTCATTGACATTCATCTCTGGTTGCTTCCCATAGCTAAAAATGTGCCCAGATTAACCGGGTTGGTCCTCCCATGCTAGCACTGCACATGCTGTGTGGTGCATTCATTTTGGGGCCCGGGGTCCCTCAGATTTTTCTTTTTCCTTTCTTTTTCTTTTCTTTGGACCGCTCATGAGTAGTTCCCACCATGAGAGACTGCTCAGAGCGGCCTCTGGCTTCTGAGTCAATTGGACCGGAGCCAGTCAGGCTTTAGCATCGCCTGTAGAGAGGAGACGTCCTCCTTAGGCCCTGCGGTGTTTGCTGTTTTGTGGGTTTTCACATCTTCGGCTATGGTATAAACCCTCAAATTATCAGCCACCCGCCTGTGAATGCTCTGCTGGTGTCCCACCAGCTCCACTTTTCCTCAAACTATCCCTGACACCACTACCACTGGTCCCGCAGAAACTGATCCATGAGGCAGCTGTTTTCAATTCTAGCCTTTACTCCCCATAGTGGATTGTGTCATGGCGGCTCAGCAACAGGGCAGATCATGCGTCTAGGTCTCTCTTCCATTCAACATGTGGCTGCTGCCATTTTGATTGAGGTCAGGTGACTTTACTGCCATCTTAACTGAGAGACAGGTCAGGTGACCAAGCTGCCAAGTTCTACCGTCTTTACTGAGGTATTCCTTGCCTAGTACCCCAGTGTTAACTCTGTTACATGGGTGACCTTACCACCATCTTAACTGAGGTCAGGAGACTTCGCTGCCATCTTAACTGAGAGTCAGGTCAGGTGACCAAGTCACGCTACCTTTACTGAAGTATTCCCTACCTGGTTCCCCGGTGTTGACTCTGTTACATGATTGTTTTACACAGTGGCATGCCTTTGGAAGAGCCCACCAAAGCATCCACTTTGCCCAATTCCTGTTCACTGTGTGTGTGTGTGTGTGCGCGCGCGCGCGCGTGCATACATGTTTCTTAAATGCACCTATGTTTACTGTTAAATGTTATAATTTTCTATTCTTGTATCTCATTCCAGACTACAAAGTAAAAAGTCTCATATTTTAAACTGGTATGTACTTTTAAGTCTCCTAATCCAACCCCAATTTAAAATATAATAAGCTGTTCTCTGTTATTGTCAGTTCTGCTGTTAACCTTCTATTGTAAATTTTTCTTCTTTCTGTTTTTTTACAAGTATAAATTTTACCTGTTAAATTGAGAGCCAGTACAGTCAAACTCAGACCCAGTTCTCTAGGAAGATTCTATACTGTAGTTATGACTTATCTATACCCAGTAAACAGCCCTCATCTGCTCAGAGATCTGGGGAATATGGCATTTAAATGCTTAATTGTTAAAAAAATCTTTTCATAACAAAAACAGACAGGTTGGTTCCTAGCATCAGCACTCTATTTTCTCCAAAGAAGACAGAAGACAAATGGGCACAGAACAACAT
>NW_026067971.1:2427116-2431652 GCF_014885135.2 Alexandromys fortis | reverse complement strand
AAACCCTGTCTCGAAAAACTAAAAAAAAAAAAAAAAAAACAGCTGCAACATCTTGCTCAAGCCTAGCCAATTCCAAGACTCAAACAGCACAGTGAGAACCTCTGACCCAGAAGGGAGTATTGGTGAACACAATAGATTCTTTTCCTTCCTTTAAACAGCACACCCAAGGGCTTGTCATTGTGCAGTCTTGTACAAAAAAATGAGACATTTATAAGCTTAAAGAGTTTAAAAATCAAAGACTATAACAGGCCAATTTGTAGCTTAGAATATAAAACACTACTGTTTGGTCTTTCATTGAAAAAAGTTTCAAAATTCATGTTTGAAGGTGTATTTTTTTTTTAGCATCTCTTGGGGTCTGGTGAATAAGCCAGTGATAACGCAACACACTGCACAAGCATGAGGACCTAGGCTGACACGCATGACGTTCCAACCCCGCACTGGGGAAGGGATGGAGCAGACGCAGGAGCATCCCAGGGCTCAGGGGTCAGAGGCCAGAGCATGAAGCTCCAGGCTCAATGAGAGATACTACCTCCAAAGAGAAGGTGCAGAGACAGACAGACCTCAACAGCAATCTTCCACCTCCAGGACGTACACACACGGGAAAGTGCAGGCACACACACAAACATGCGCACACAGGGTGAGGAGAGAAGGATTTCTATAAACTAGCCTTCTCAAACCTGCCATTCAGGGATTTTTAAGCCACTTTGTCACCAAATATTGATCATATGTCCAATCATATACCTTTAAAAAATAAGTGCTCCCTTTAGTCACATAATAAAGAAATATTATCTCATAGTGCAGGAAAGTAAAGAAGGACTGGAGGCAAAAGCCATTAGTGTATTATAAAACAAAGGATATTTAAAGGTCACTCTTCAAATAATCTTTGTGTAAATATGAAATAAAAGGTTATTTTCACAAAAAATAATCAAAGAATGGGGACAAAGTTCAGTGTTGAAGACAAAATGGCAAGCTACACTATTTAAGAGAACAAAGAGCTTTTAGAGTATCACGTGCAGTGATGTGATCTCATGAACACCCACGCAGCACTTAACGGACAGGAGGGAAAGGGCTTTATTTAGCAGCCGTATCTGTGTGATTATCGTTACAGCTGGCGAGGAGGCTACAGAAAGTCTGGGACAACCACAGGAATTCAAAGTGCTAGAGATAAGAATCTTTAAAATGTCTTTATAGTTTTACGAACCAGGAGATTATGCAGAAATTGATACACCGTGCTACTGACACAGGCAGCGATAAACAGTGAAAGAATTTCACTGGCCCAGTTAATGTGTTAAAAGATTAAAAACAAGAGCCAATTCTTTAACAGATACTGAGGAGTCCTGGAAGTGATCTGGGGCATTTGCTATCAGAGAGAGAGAGAGAGAGAGAGAGAGAGAGAGAGAGAGAGAGTCTGTGAAGAAGCACGTAACTCTAAGGCCATGTGGAAACAACCACACACACCTGTGGTAGGGGATGGACGGGCAGAGGCAGCATCAAACAGAAACAGCCAGCCACGTCTGCAGATGACCGACGCATGCTAGGCTAAGTAGCCCAGAGCTGTCAGAGTGCACGGATGTGGGTGTGAACGGAGTGCAGACCAGCAGAGAGTCGCGGGGACACATGGAGACTAGACTAATTGAATCTGGAAACTAGGAATGTGCCATCTGACAAAACAACATAGAAAGAATTGATTCCAAAGGTCTTAGAGTTCAGAGATTTGGGGATCTATGGTGATGCAGACATGGAGTTGTGGGGGGCACCGTGGAACAGGCTGTTCAGTGCAGGAGGCACAGAGTGAGCCGGAGAAGAAACAAGTGTCACAGCCTCTCTGCTCTGGACCGCCTCCTCCCATTGGTCCACCTTTGGAAGTTGCCACGCCTCCGAAAAGTCCATCAGGTGGAACGACTAGGTCAGACCCCTCTCTGTGATTAGATCCCGGTGGGAAGCAAGCCTTCGACTTAGCCTTTTTAGACAACATTACACATTAGAGGGCTAAGGTGAGGCGGGAACAGAGCACCCAGGAAAGCCTGGAACAGCAGATTTATGCAGGACGGCTAGGGGAACAGACAGGATTTTGACATGCTGAGTGTCAGATGTGCTTTATGCAAATAAAAATGCCTATTTTTACTTTAGGAATCTATTTTAATAAAATAATCTGATTTATGAAATCAGAACTTACTTGTGCTCCATTATGTTCAGAATTAAAGATGTTCTTATTAAAGAATCAGAACATAACCTGAATGTTTAAAAAAAGCACAGCGATTTAAATAACACAATGCTTTACATTCCATTAGACGGCAGGAAAGGTAAAGAAATCTCAAGTACTTTAGGCAGTTTGATGATTCTCTTTTAAAAATCAGGATCCAACTGAGCATGGTGCACACTATAATCCCTACCCTGCGGAGGCTGAAGCAGCAGGATTGCAAGTCTGAGGTCAGCCTGGCCTCCCTGAGCAAGTTCAAAGCCAGCCTGGCCTAGTGAGCAAGTCTGAGGCCAGCCTGGCCTCCCTGAGCAAGTTTAAGGCCAGCTTGGGCAATACGGCAAGTGCTCTGAATTTTGTCATGGAAATGTAATCTGGCCCTTCTTGGGGGCTTCACCCCCTGACTCCCTGTGCTGATAAAATTTTTTATTGTGATTAATTTTAATTTCAAATGTATTTTTAGTAAAAGGAAAAGTACACCATGCTGCTGATAATCATATCTATTCTCAACAGGACACGGTGGAAGACAGTAGGGTGGGTTAGAGGCATTCGTCCTCTCCAGTAGGCAAAAGATGAATGTGAGTACACGGAAGAGGCTGCGTGGACCAAGATAAGATGAGGAAAGCAACAGAGAAAAAGGGAGGGTCCAACACCAGCACAGCTGCCTGGTGCACACGTATGTCCCGGGAGGGCAGGGGCCACAGTGGGAGCAGCGGTCCCTGGCCAGGGGAGTGAACAGTTTTTGTCTAGAGAGCCTGTCACCTTCTCAACTCATCCTTATATAGTAATAAAGGAAAACACTGTGTGTGCCCCAAGAATGATCATCACTATTCATGGCTAAGCCATGTCTGGATAATTGGAAACACCTGATAAGTCAATGGATTTCTCCTGGCTCCCACAACTGAGGCAGACATTGAGTGAGGGAGTGAGGAACGCCTCCACTCCTAGCTCCTCTCTCCACCTCCAGGACTCCTACTCAACCTTCAGATGTCCGCTCACGCGTTGCGCAATGCTCCAGACCGTCTGCCAACTCCTTTTCTGCTCTGACAGTGCTAGTCTTCATTTAAACACACAGTCTGTACTGAGAAGCGGCTAATCCGTTCTTTACAGTGCAAACAGCAAGCACCGAGAAATCAGGCTGGTGTGCTCTCTGAGCACCACCATGAACACACCCCGCGGCTTCGGTAATGCTCGGTGCGCACCAGTCACCTTGAAGCATTTATGAAATGAATGAAGTCAGCTTAATTTATCTGTTTGCCCTCATGACTTGTTTGGCTTCCCGTACATATCTGAATCTCCCAGGAGGGCAGGTACTCAGCTCGCCAGTCTAAAGCCTAAGGGTTACACACAGGTCAGCTGGGATCCCATGAAGGCAGTACCGCCTTCTCTTATTAGCTCCTCCCTTGATTGACACTGGAATAGCCACCTTGCCATCCACCTTGCTTTCTCTGGGTAATCTTCAGGATCAAGCTTAGGCACCATCTCTCTGTAAGCCTTTGCTATCCCTGTTTCAGACCAGATGGCGTGCTTCTCTACCCCTGGGCTGAAACATGGCCTGTCATGAGACTTACCACTATTGAGTCCTGAGTGTTTCTGCTGTCACACTAAAGAAGTGAAGTCAGGGATCGAGACAGCTATAAGTATTTGGAAGTGCTATATGCATTTCCGCCACACCTAATGCTCCCCACAATCCTGGCTATCTAGGTATCTATGTATTAATGCACACCCACTTGGTCTCTGCTGCATGAGCACACTGAGGGTCCATTGCACAAACAACAGATTTGTCTAGATCATTTCATGAAGTAGAAACTGCTAAAGGAGCTGAATTTGCTGCTGTCAAGTCGTGGGTTACCTTTTTATAATAATATGCTCAAACAACTTCAATGATATGCAGCTACTGAAAAGCCAAGGCACTGGTGCCAATCACTTACCAGGAGCATCAGCATGAAGGACCCCATATAGATGATCAGGAAAAACAGGGAGATCATGGTCAGGGTGAGAATGCCTCGGATCCACCAGTTCTTCCATCTACAGAGAGAAGTCCATAAAGTTGGGATTTAATAACGTGATTTTAAACTTTTGGTATGTGTGGTTTGAACACAATTCCCAGAATTAGGAATTTCTCCTAACTGTTCTTTAAGAATACCTTATTTCAGCTGGGTGGTGGTGGTGCATGCCGTTAATCCCAGCACTGTGGCAGAGACAGGAAGATCCCTGTAAATTGTAGGTCAGCCTGGTCTACAAAAGTGAGTTCCAGGACAGGTCCAAAGCCACAGAGAAACAAACAAACAAAAACAAACAAACAAAAAAAGATAAAGAAAAAAAAAAAAAAAAAACAA
>NW_026067971.1:2366922-2424425 GCF_014885135.2 Alexandromys fortis | reverse complement strand
GTCCCACCCGGCTCCGGCACAGTTAGCTTTACACCCGAAATAACAACATACAAACTATTTCATTTAAACACTGCCTGGCCCGTTAGTTCTGGCCTCTTATTGGCTAACTCTCACATCTTGATTAACCCATTTCTAATAATCTGAGTATCACCACAAAATGTTAGCTTACCGGGAAACATTCAGCATATCTGACCTGGCGGCTGGCTCCATGGCATCTGCCTGACTCTGCTTTCTTCCTCCCAGCATTCTGTTCTGTCTTCCCTGCCTACCTATGTTCTGACCTATCAGGCCAAGAAGTTTTCTTTATTAATTAACCAATGAAAGCAACAGATAGATAGAAGACCCTCCTATATCATTTCCCCTTTTTCTGTTTAAACAAAAAGGAAGGCCTTAACTTTAACATAGAAAAATTACATATAACAAAACAGTTATCAAGCAAGAATTAGTTATAATATTTATATCTATTTTATCTTTTATCATAACTAAGGAAAACTATAACTAGCTATCCATTCTTCAACTCCATCAAAGACTCCAGAAGGATATAATATTTCCTAAGTAAACAAGAAGTAAGCAACTTCCAAACTCTAGAAATGACAGAGACATCTCACTGCCTGGACAGTCACCCAAAGTTCTTTTGTACTGTTGGGGCATCCATCTTCAGCCTATAGGCCCATATCCAGCAGACATTTCCATGAAGCAGGAAATTTCAAAGACAGTTCAGTTACTTTTTTCTGTGTCCTGCAGAATGTCTCACAGACTCTTTCATGAGTCATCATGAAAGACCATCTCACCTTTAGGCAAGTTCAGCAGTCCTCTTCCTGCAGGTTGTGTCCAGTTTATGCAACAGTCTAGGCAAGAGCAGTTTTTTGCCCAAATGGCTATCAAACTCCATAAGGAGCCTCTTCAATGCCCATCTTCCTCTTGAAGTAGATTGGTGCTGCCAGGAGCAGATGTGTCTTATTGTCATGAAAAGCCCTAAGTTGTTAAAACATTAAATGCCACATTCTGTAGTCTTTGAAAGATATGAAGAATGCCTATTTAACTGAAATATATCTCTACGTGTCTAGAAAATCTAACATGACTACAAACTTGACTATTATTGATGATTATTCATCAATATTTCTTAATTAAACATTACATGTTTAAATGAACTACACAATCACAATACCTTAATCAATATCCGAAATACATATACATATAACAAAATTTATACTAGTGTAAATTATTCATATCTATATCATATCCCCCTTTAAATGTAAAAGAACATTTATAAACAATATTTGGGAACGTGGGTACAGCTTTTTCCTCTCCAAACTGCTTCGTGCTGAATGGGGGCACTGTTATTCAGGTCTTTCATGGTATAACCTGTGTGCTAGATTCATCTCAGTCAGCAGTTGAATGAAGTAATTTTTTGAAGGTGTTCACAGCAACCTTTAAGGAGGGCATGGTCCATCATACCATATTGAGATAGAAGGAATCCACAGGGTCTCATCCTCTGTGAAAACAAAAGAAGGACTTTTCCAAAGCATTATATCCAAATTTTGAAGTCAAGGTATTTTCAAAATACCTATCTTGGATTAGTTCAGCAGCATTTATAAACAAGTATCTTTTAGCAGCTGTTGCTTTTTTCCTCAGCATTCACACAATTCAAAGAGAGCATAATAACATACAGTATCAAGATTCTCTGTGGATTTTTCATCTTTACATGGCTTTATTTTAACCTCTATTTCTTTTATTTTTACTTTTACTTTTTTTTTTTTTTGGTTTTTCAAGACAGGGTTTCTCTGCAGCTTTGGAGCCTGTCCTGGAACTAGCTCTTGTAGACCAGGCTGGTCTCAAACTCACAGAGATCTGCCTGCCTTTGCCTCCCGAGTGCTGGGATTAAAGGCGTGTGCCACTACCACCAGGCTTACTTTTACTTTTTGAGACAGATTCTCTGTATATCTTTGTCCTGGAATAACTCTGTAGACCAGACTGTCCTTGAACTCACAGAGGTCTGTCTGCCTCTGCCTCCCAGGCATTGGAATTAAAGGTGTATACTACCACACTTTGAAGTCACAAAGATCAATCTACCTCTGCCCCTTGAAGTCACAGAGGTCAATCTACCTCTGCCTCCCAGGTATTGGGATTAAAGGTGTGTACCACCACACCCAACTACTCTCTTTTTTTTTTCCCTTTTAAGAACTTAACCTTTTTCTCTTCTCTCCCAAGCCAGCATATATTTTTTTAACAAACACTTAGAGGTTTTTTTAAAAATCTCTCTTTACTATATATCTCTCTTTTTCTGACTACATAAGTCTTTAAGGAGAGGATAAAAGCCATAGCTTCTACGAATGGATCCAGTCCATTTCTTAGCTTTCTAGCCTCATGGCAAAGGTACTGGCTGTAGCCATTTTTATTGCCACAACTTTATGGCGTTTCAAGGTCCTTGCCAGCAAGCAATCTGCAGCATTCTGCTCACAGACCACACTCAATTAGTTGGACTGCCTGCCTGAAAGAGTCAGAGTTTGCCCTGGCAGGACAGCCCAGAAAGCCAGCATTTTAAAATGGTACAGCTTTTTTCCTGCTATGGCTGAAAACCGAAAAGCATGCGTTCAGCTTTTTATCAACACCATTTAAGTGTTTCATGGCAGGACGTCTTAAAAGAGCTGCAGGGTTTTGCAGCTAAAGCTGAGTCAGGAAGCCTCTCTTACATGAGAGCGCTTGCTTGCCTCTAGCAAGCAGAGCAAACCCAAGAAATTGCTGCCACCAAGAAAACATGCTTTACTCTATTCTTTCCCAAGCTTTCTCAGGCTTTCTGTGGATTCAGTTATCCATGTGGGCGCCACTCTGTTGCAAATAGCTCTCCTCTATGAGATGGACGCAGGTTAGAATTTTCCCGGTAAGCCACCACCACATGGTGCTACACACATTAATAGAAATGAGTTAATCAAAATGTGAGAGTTAGCCAGTAAAAGGCTAGAGCTAATGGGGCAGGCAGTGTTTAAATGTATACAGTTTCTGTGTAATTATTTCGGGTAAAGCTAGCTGGGTGGCTGGAACACAGCCCACCACTCCTTTTGCAACACCACCCCCCTCCAAAGGCTGGTCCCCTTCCTCCTCACCAAAACATGCACCACCCTTTCACGGCACATGTACCCTATTACTCCTCTTGTCCCACTACCCTGCTCCCTTTACACCTCCTCCTTCTCTTTCATGGTCTCTCTGTGAGTACACGCACATACAGACACACACACACACACACACACACGCCCACTATTCTACACACAAATTTAAAGCTAGATTCCACATTATTCTGAGTCTGACTAATTTTGCATAATGCAATGATCTCTGGCTTCATCCATTTTCCTGCAAATATTATAACTGTATTCTTTGAAGCTAAATAAAATTCTCAGTGTATGTGGACTACATCTTCCTGATCCATTTATCTGTTGGTGGCATCCAGGGCGTGGCTCTTGTGGACAGCAGTGCTACAGCATTCACATGGCTGCATCTCCTAAGAGTCCTGCAGGCACACACCCAGAAGGGGTGTGGCTAGGTCACATGGTGGTTTTTAAAATGATTTTGCTATATTTTAATTATGTGTGTCTGTGTGTGGGTATGTGCATGTGTGATTGGGTGTCCATGGAGTACAGGAGAGGGAACTGGAACCCCTAGAACTGGAGTTACAGGTGGTTGTGAGCTGTCTGACATGGATGCTGAGAAACAAACTCAAGACCTCTGTAAGAGCAGTATGTGTTCTCAACCACCAACCCATCACTCTAGCCCTCTTTTTTAAAAAAAATGGTTATATTGTATTTATTTTGTGAATTTAATTTTGTGCATGGTGAGAGATAATAGTTCTTAAGAGAGAGCCAAACTTAGCATCTTAGCCTCATGTCTCTCATGTTGGCTACAGTATAGAGACACGTCTTCTGGCAGTTGCCAGTACACCATGAGCTAAGCCACATGGTGGGTTACTCAGTCTCTCACAAGGGCTACAGTACAGTCACCCAGTCATAGCCCGTGGACTTAAGCTGCCAACACAAGCTCCACCAGTGTGCTGCATGATGGGCTTGGTGTTTTTGCTCATGTAGACAGAAAAGGTTCCAGATATGGGTTAAAGAAAATCAGGTTTGATCAAGGAAGACCCCTGAGATCCTGACTACAGACATAAAGAAATAAACCTAAAAGAACTACAAGACGTGTGATATGTATACAAACACATGAAAAAACTATCTGTGGCTGACTTATGTACAATGCACAATCTATGCTTGTATTAATGCAGATATACTTTAAAAGTTTTTGCATTTCCATAGAAAGGGAACCAAACACCAATGAAAATGGATCCATCATTTCAAAATGCCTGTAACAGCCTCCTCAAAATTCTGCATCCAGAACACCTTCAAGGCTGCTGACTGAGATGAGATAGCCTCACAAAATACTCCAGTCAAGACTTGACCATAATCTTAAATTTTCTCAGGGTTACCAAAGGTAAAAGCACCCACAAATGACAAGAAGCAGTCTAGAAAAGTCTAGAAAATTATGCCCACGTTCCCAAAAGATGGACTATGTATATTTATCATCATTTAAGGGTGTTGGTTACAAGTTGTTATAATAGTCAGGAAAAAAGCTGAACAAAGGAGATTAGACCCAGGGGGTCTCATTCCAAAAAGAAAAGGGGAGATATAGAAATGATAAAAGGGTAGATTATTAAATCCACTTAATCTAAAAACAACTATTAACCTTAAACATTTCCTATTGGTGTAGATTTTGGTTTATTGATACAAATTTAAAGGTAATTCTGTTTTACCACATATATATTTCTCCTATTATTTAAGAGTAGACTTATTTAAGACTGTGTTTATACAGGTCATTTAAAAATAAACATACAATTAAAAATAGACTAATAGTCATCTATAACAGTCAAACTTATAGTCATGTTAGCTATGCTTTCAAGGTCATATACAGATATATTTAGATAGATAGATGGTCTTCAAACACTTCAAAGACCTACAGAATATGGCATTTAATAGGTTTAATAACCTAAAGCTTTTCATGGCAGTGAGACACGTCTGCTCCTCATAGCACCAATCTACCTCAGAGAAGAAGATGGGCACTGACTATGGCAAACACTAGAAATGTGGGCAAATAAATTGCACTTGCCTCAATTGCTGACAAGATACTGCCCAATCTGGACCAAAGATGCAAGAAAGATAAATGCCAAACTTTGCTAAGACAAGGTAGGACAATTCTTCAAAATTCCCTGCTTCCTAAAAATGTCAGCCATATATACCAGGACTGTAGGCTATAGATCCCCAAAGTCACAGAAGACTCTAGGGTGCCTGTCCAGGCAGCCTGATGTCCCTGTCATTAGGTAACATTTCATCCTGGAGTCATTAAAAGAGTTAAAATTACATAGTTAACATTTTCCTTAGTTATGATAAAAGATAAATTAGATATAAAACTTTAGACTCACAAAGATAGGATAGACAATATAACATTTTGTCTAATTTTGTCAAATACAAATGGCATGGATATTATAACTGCAATTATTTAATAACTTTTCTGTTGTATATAATCTTGTTATGTTAAGGTTAAAACCTTCCTTTTAATTAGACAAAAGGGGGAAATGCTGTGGATCAATTCTTATGCACACTGTGAAGATTTGTTACTCAGATTGGTTTAATAAAAAGCTGACTGGCCAGTAGCCAGGGAAAAATTATAGGCAGAACAACCAAACTAGGAGAATGATGAATAGAAGGTGGAGTCAGAGAGATACAAGCAAACCACTGAGAAAGCAGAATGTATAGAAAATGAGCCACATGGCAAAGTATAGATGAGAAATATGGGTTAATTTAAATGTAAAAGTTAGTAACAAGCCTGAGCTATCAGCCAAACATTTATAATTTATATTAAGCTCTGAGTCATTATTGGGAAGCAGTTACCAGTTAGTTGGAAGCACATAATCGGGACAGGAAAACTCTACCTACACTATTTAGTTACTAAGTCTTACAATTTTGCTGCCTATTTTCCTGGCTAGCTGGGTTGTTTGTTCTTTTCTTTCCCCACTATGAACACAAAGGGTCTTCCAGTATACTGTGTTGGACAAAGTGGATTTCTTTGCTCATTTCTTCATTTGACACAGTATATTCCTTCCTGTGCCCTTGAGGGTGGGGCTAACTTTCTTCTACTTCTCTACACAGTGTTTTATCAAGTCTCTCCACTGTGCTGGCTCAGGCATCATGAACTGCCTTAGATGTGAACTGTTCTTTCTCCATTGGTTAAAAGATGCCTTCAAGGTTAAAGTTATTTACTTTTGGGTTTTGAAATACATGCTCTCATGTTCTTCTGGCTTTTAGGTGACTGGTGAGAACTAATCTTTTTTATATGTTTAACTTTTGTGAGTTGCTGTTTTTCCTTTACAATTTTTAATATGTAAAAATAATTGATATTTAGACTATAATAAGTCAGGAAAAGGTTCTTATCTTCATTTCTATTTAGGAATGTTCTTTCCTCCAGATTTGGGGTTTTCTGTCAAAATTTTATTGAATATTTTTCTCTCCTGTGGTTATCTAGGTTCCTTCTTCCATCACATGTATTCTTAGGTCTAATCTCCGTGTGTAACCCAGAGGTCTTGGATACTGTAACTGTGGTTTTTCTTTTCCTTACTGGTGTTTTGAGTGTGGAATTTCCTTAACCTTGCCCGCTCTCCCTGACATCCTTTCTTCTGTTTGGCTGAGTCTATTGCTGATGCTTTCCACTCTGTTTTTACTGGCTTCACTGAGTTTTTCATTGATGAAATTTCTTTTTTTCCTACTGCAAAGACCTCATTTTCATTTTCCCTGATGAATCTTCCCTCTGCTGCTTTCTTTTCCATGTCCTAGACAGACTTGCCTGTATCTTCTGAGGTCACTGATCACTTTTACAAGTCAGCTTTGGGAACCTCCATCCAGCACTTTAACTCCTTCAGAATGTTTGGGTTCAGTAGCCAAGGAGTTAGAATCTTTTGGAGTAGCCACGGTGCCATTTCTTTTATTCACATACCACAACACACACACATCTGCTGCTTTGGACAAACTCTTATTTCACAGCCTCTGTTCATACGTACTCAGTCACCAGTGTCCCACAATGGTGACTCTCCTGCTTCCCTTCCCAACAGCTGCATGCACAGTTGTGCACAGCCTGTCCTCCTCCATCTTTATACATGCTGGGTATCCTACCTACCACTGTCCATGAACTTCCAATGCTCTTCCTCTATAAAACAGAATGTTTTTCTTCTCTTCCTCTCTCCTTCCCTGGAGACAGTGGGACTGCCCAGTCTCACCCAGAAGTCTCTACTCAGCAATATTTCATTGCATAGCCAATTCTCCCAGTAAGATAAAAAAAGATTAATCTGCACATTTTCCAGAAATACAAAGTTAGAAGATAAACCCCTATGCATCCATGCTGTATATATTGAGTGAAACTGTCTTTAGCCCTCTTCTCTGCTGCTGTGACAGAATGCCTGAAGCTGGGAAACTTATGAGGAATAGAGACAGACTTCTTACAGTCCTGGAGGCCAGCAGTCCAAGGTAAAGTGTGGCGTCTGGGAATGCTGCCACTTCATCCTACAGTAGAGGCCACAGGCAAGCCACCAAGAAAAGTCACTTCTATATCAAGACTGCTTTTGTGATAAAGTACCCCCACTCCCCTGTCAATGGCACTCACCTACCCACAGGGGCTCTTGTTACGCCATACCTGTCAGCCCTGCTGCACATAAGGTTCTACATGTGAGCTTTGGAAAACACTTGAAAACACATCCTCCTATACACAAAAACTGCCTCGTAGAGTCAAAGGACTGAGTCAAAGGACATAACACAATAAGGAAAGCAGGAAATCACTGTTGCTAACGTGGAGTGTGCTTGGCACACATGAGATGCTTCATTCCCTAGTAGAGCCAGGGGGAAAAAAGCAATCATTTTAAGTGGTTACATGCTGATCGAATCACAGCCAGGCTGCTTAATATAAGCAGTATGTCAGTTCTATTTCAAAAGTTAATGACATGTTTTAATTATTTTCCTAGAGGCACAAGCATCATGAGTCATCAAGAACTTGCATGGTCGCGCAGCTTACTTAAGCCAAAGATGAGGACCCTAAAGAGGCGGGCCTAAAGAGCAGGCAGGCTCTGTCATATGATGGAGATCAGGAGTGGGAAAAAGGCCATCAAGCATCCTGAAGCAGAGGTAGACAGGAAGTGTGTGGTTTCTCAGAGAAAGGAGATCCAATGCAAAGCTCAGGAGCACCAGTAGGCTTCCCTGGATCTTCCAGGGTTTCTGTGGCATTAGCATCACCTTGGAGCAGAACCCTGCTATGAGCCTCCCTAGGATACTTGGCTGTCCAGGTCTGGTCTCTACCTACCAGCTGTCAGCAGCAGGTACTGGGCTGACACGATACACTGCCACATGTCCCCAAAAGAGACTGAGAGATGAACACACGCCAGATCACAGTCACCTGCCTGCTGATGCACACACCCCAGAGCACACTCACCTGCCTGCTGATGCACACACCCCATAGCACATCTGAATGGTGAAATGGCTGGGGCAACAGCAGAGACTGAAACTCTTCAGGCCTCTCTCACTTTCAAGAGCACATTTCTTCTGAGGCATCACACAGGAAGGGCTTGGCCAAGCAGTTCCACTCTAAGAACATTGTGGATTCACTTTAACAAAATTGTGTTTCTCTAGGAGAAAGTAGCTACAAAAAATGTTTACTACACATATGCTTTCCATTGTGAAGATTCAGAAACTAAATGACCCCACTGGGTAGAAAATACTTAAGGATAGGAGAAATTGCTTCTAACTACACAGAATGCAATGAAAATAGCTCGGTAAGAAGACTCTGATCCCATTCTGCACCGCACAGAGGCACGCACAATTCACAGAGCAGACGATCTAAGAATATACACCACTACTGCAAATATGTATGCTGGGAAGGTCACGAGTTCCGCCTATGACTCAGAAACTTCTCACACAGTGATGATTTTTAACCCTATATATCCACAAACTCAAATCTCTGCAACATGGTCTCATTTTGGTTTACTGCACTAACTGAAGGCCTCAGAGAAACATGCAAGTACATGTTTGTACAGAAACATCCATGAACGCTGCACAAAAAAATTGCCTGAGACTAAACTGTTAGGAGCAGCTACTGTTCTGGTTGTTAGAATGAAGTCTCTCATAAACTGTGTTATACAATATCTTTTTGATTTTGAGAAGTATTCCCTCCCTATTCAGTGCAGTTGAGAACCAGGCCTGGGTGATGTGGGAGTCCCTTCTGTGTGCTGTGATTACCATCAATAAATAAACTGCTTTGGACCTATAGCAGGGGAGAACTTAGGTAGGCAGGGAAGATGGAACTGAATGCTTGGAAAAAAGAATGTCGAAGTCAGAGAGAAGTCATGGAGCTGCCAGAGATAGATGCTGGGAACTTTACCAAGTAAGCCACAGCCACATGGAGATACACAGATTAGTAGAAATGGGTTAAATTAATATGTAAAAGTTATCCAATAAGAAGCTAGAGTTAATGGGCCAAGCAGTGGCTGAATTAATAGCTTCTGGGTGATTATTTCATGGCTGGACAGCCAGGACCAATGAGCAGCCTCTTCCCCCAACAGACTGGCATGCCAATGTGGGGCTGACCAAATCCACTTACAAGCCTGAGAGAACTTGGAAAATAATTCTAGACAAAGAAAAAACAAAGTTGCTCAGCTTCTTCATACGATTTTTTTGGATGGACTCTGTTTGCTAGAAGCAAGCAGAGGCATGGCTCTTTTAAGAGAGGTTTTCCTGATTCAGTAATAGCAGGAAAAAAGCTGCACCATTTTGAAATGCCAGCTTTCTGGGTCATTTTGCCAGCGACAACTCTGACTCTTTCAGGCAGGAGGTCCAGCTAAAGAGCAATTGAGTGGGGTTTGTAAGCAGAGTGCTGCAGCTTGCTTAATGACATAGACTGGCTTTGTGCCTGAAAATGGGGCTGTGTTCATGGCTCTCAGAGGCGCAAGATGCTCCACCATGCTGGTCTGGGCAGGCAAGCAGAAAGTATTGTATATACCATAGTAATGGTGCTGTTTAAGTTTTAAGAAGCATTTAGCATTTTAAAAAGCACCCCTGGACAGTAAAGAATCACAGATATACAAAAAAGACAAATCCAGATGAGTCATAGTGTTGAAGAAATGTACATAGGCTTGGAAGAGAGAAGAAAAAGAGTATAGAGAGTCATAGAAGGAAGTTAAAGGTTTAAAAAAGGGGTAAAGTCCTTAAAGAGACAGAGTCCAGATAGTCATAGATTAAAAGGAGTAAAGAAAATTAAGCCACGTAAAAATGCAAAATTCAGAGTCTGGATTATGTATATTATTGTGTTTTCTTTGAACTTTTTTGACTGTGAATGAGCTAAGTACAGAGAGACATTTCATTGCATGCACTGCTAATCTAAACTAGCATGTATATTATAAAGGTATCATGACCTCCAAATTTGGGTCTAAGGATATTTTGCTTTGGAAAAGAGGTTCTTCTCTTGTTTCCACAGAGGATGAGAACCTGTGGATTGCTTCCAGACTAGTGTGGTTTGGTGGAACAAGACCCCCCCAAAGGTCGCCAAGAACACCCCAAAAATTACTATGCCCAACAATCAGCAGGAAGCAGTATGGAGAAAACTACGCCCATATTCTCAAATATTGTCTATAAATATTTGTTTACATTTAAAGGGGGATATGATATAGATATGAATAATTTGTACTGGTATGGATCTTGGTTTATTGACACAAATTTAAGGTCAATTTTTTTATATGTATATTTCTGTTTTTGATTAAGATAGTGTGTTTTATAGCTCATTTAAAATGTAATGTATAATTAAAAAACAGATTAATAGATAATCATCTATAATAGTCAAGCTTGTAGTCATGTTAGATTTTCTAGATGTACAGAAATATATTTCAGATGGATAGGCATTCTTCAAACCTTTCAAAGACTAGAGAATATGGCATTTAAAATGTTTTAAGAGCTTAAGACTTTTCATGACTGAGACACATCTGCTCCTGACAGCACCAATTACTTCAAGAAGAAGATGGGCATTGAAGAGGCTCCTTATGGAGTTTGCTAGTCATTTGGGCAAGAAGCTGCTCTTTCCTGGACTGCTGAACTGGACATTCAGGACGCACAGAAAAATGACTGCTGAACTTTCCTAAAGGTGATACGATCCCTTCGGGGATCCTGCTTCATGAAAGAGTCTGCTAGACAGGACTGGAGAGATGGCTCAGAGGTTAAGAACACTGCTTGCTCTTCCAAAGGTCCTGAGTTCAATTCCCAGCAAGCACATGGTGGCTCACAACCATCTGTAATGAGATCTGGTGCCCTCTTCTGGCCCGCATGCAGACAGGTTACTTAATAAATAAATCTTTTAAAAAAGAGTCTGCTAGACATTCAGCAGGACACAAAAGTGAATGACAAACTGCCAATATAGGTGAAACTGTCTTTGAAATTTCCTGCTTCATGGAAAAGTCTGCTGGATACTATGGGTCTGTAGGCTGAAGATGGATGCCCCAATGGTACAAAAGAACTTTGGGTGACTGTCCATGCAGCAAGATGTCTCTGTCAGTTCTAGAGTTTTGGAAATTGCTTACAATGTTCCAAAAACCCTTCTGGAGTCTTTGATGGAGTTGAAGAATTGATAGTTACAGTTATAGTTTTCCTTAGTTATGATAAAAGATAAAGTAGATATAAATATTGTAACTGTAATTCTTATTTGATACCTGTTTTGTTATATATAATTTTACGATGTTGAAAATAAAGTCTTCCTTTTCATTTTAAACAGAAAAGGGGAGGTGGTGTGGGATTTCCCTCTGTATGCTATGATTACCATTAATGAATAAAGAAACTGCTATGGACCTATAGCAGGGCAGAACTTAGGTAGACAGGGAAGATGAAGCTGAATGCTGGGAAAAAGGAAGGCAGAGTCAGAGAGAAGCCATGGAGCTGCCAGAGACAGATGCTGGCAACTTTACCAGGTAAGCCACAGCCACGTGGTGATACACAGATTAATAGAAGTAGGTTACATTAGTATGTAATACAGTTTCTGTGTGATTATTTCATGGCTGGGCAGCTGGGGCCAACAAGCAACCCCCTCCTCCGACACCTGGAATCGCCATGCCCACTGCCATGCCTGGGTTCAAATCATTTCTCTACCCCCCCCCCAGGTTATTCATTTACAAAACAGTTACAAGCATAACCATGAAAGAGCTGCCGTGAGAATGTTAGGTGTTAATTGCCTAAAGTAGGGCTTAGCACACAACATGCACTAATAAATAGCTGCTATTATTTGCTGTTGTTTTATATTAAAAGTCATTACTGAGGAAGGTCTGACACATTGGCATTTAGCATAATTACAGAGCACTGAACTAACGCACACATGTGTATGCATTTATAGAACACACATGTTTGCACATACACATACAGTATGGAACACATCTGATGAAATTTTAAAGCAACTGGGAACAGGGACTAATAAAATCACAGTCAATAAGGTAGCATACATTTGTCCCATCAGCTTAAAAAAAAACAGGGAAACACTGCTTTGAAATAATTTACTCTAATATAGTTATAATACTGTGACAGATTTCTCCATTTTCAAGTATAATTCCAGGTTTACTTCCCAAAGTCTTTATTTTCTCAAAGACTAGATTAATGCCAGTCCAGAGGAGGCCTTAGATGCAGACTTCAAAAAGCAAAAGCTTCCTTGGTGCCTTCATCTGCCCTCCTTTAAACTGGTTCATTTTTTTCTCTTTAAGACAGGCCATAGAAACTAGACTTTTTCTTCCCTTAGGTAGGTCACAGAAACTAAAAACATACCCTAATTTTCCTCCAGCTTCCTGTCTTAGAGCTGACTACAAGGAAATATTCTTTTCCATCTTGCCTGAAAGGAGACGAGCAGACCCCATTTGGGGAAATCCCTATTACATCCCAGGAGGAAGGAGCACTGTCCACATCCCAGGAGGAAGGAGCACTGTCTACATCCCAGGAGGAAGGAGCGCTATCCACATCCCAGGAGGAAGGAGCACTGTCCACATCCCAGGAGGAAGGAGCACTGCCTACATCCCAGGAGGAAGGAGCGCTATCCACATCCCAGGAGGAAGGAGCGCTATCCACATCCCAGGAGGAAGGAGCACTATCTACATCCCAGAAGAAAGGAGTACTGTCTACAACCCAGGATGAGGGAGAGCTGTCCACATCCCAGGAGAAAGGAGCACTGTCCACATCCCAGGAGAAAGGAGCACTGTCCACATCCCAGGAGGAAGAAGCACTGTCTACATCTAGGAGGAAGAAGCACTGTCTACATCTAGGAGGAAGAAGCACTGTCTACATCTAGGAGGAAGAAGCACTGTCTACATCTAGGAGGAAGAAGCACTGTCTACATCTAGGAGGAAGAAGCACTGTCTACATCTAGGAGGAAGAAGCACTGTCTACATCCCAGGAGGAAGGAGCACTGTTCACATCCCAGGAAGAAGGACTTTACTCTGATCTTCAGGATCAAGCTCTTTATAAAGAATACACCTTGTCCCTATGTAGCACAGCAGCTTTAAAGGCTTGGGACAAGAAAAAGAGTTGAATCATATCTTAGGGTTAAACAGGGTCAGGGAGAACCTTTTAGTGACTTTTTACAAAGACTAACCAGGACAGTACAAATAGGGGTAACTGAACCAGGAGCTAGATGTATAATAATTGAATCTTTGGCTTATGAGAATGCCAATATAGAATGCAAAAGGATCCTTGGGCCTTTAAAGATCAGATTAGCACCTATGGATGAATGGGTCTTGCATACAATGAATGTTGAGACATTTGATTATGGTACTGAAGCAAGGAGAAGCAATTTCAATGGTAACAAATTGCTCCTGAAAAGATTCAAAGAGGAGATTCTGTAGTGAGAGCTTTCCTGCTGCCCGGCTCCTGGCTGCCTGGCTAGCTAATGCCCCAAAATAATTACACGGAAACTGTATTCTTTTAAACACTGCCTGGCCTGTTAGTTCTAGCCTCTTATTTGCTAAATCTCACATCTTAATTAACCCATTTCTAATAATCTGTGTAGCACCACGAGATGGTGGCTTACCGGGAAAGATTCAGCATGTCTGACCTGGCGGCTGGCTCCATGGCGTCTGCCTCACTTCCCTTCTTCCCAGCATTCTCTTCTGTCTACTCCACCCACCTAAGGGCTGGCCTTCCAGAATTTCTCCTACAGGAATTTTAATGCAGAGGGATAATATTATCTTAAAATGGATCTTTCTACCACATAAACCAAGTAAAAAACTAAAAACTTATGTGGAAAGGGTACCTGAATTAATTAAAAGAGGTAAATTGAGACTTCATCAATTAACAGGTATAGACCCAGCCGAGATTTTAGTCTTTTACTGCTGAAGAAATAAAAAAGTTATGGAAAGACAATGAACCCTGGAAAAGGCCCTGTGCTGATTTTTTGGGAGAAATTAATAGCAACTATCCCAAAAGTGGTAGACTTAACCTCATAAAGAGAACTTCTTGGATTCTTCCCTGAACTGTACATGATGCACCAATAACTGGAGCCTGTACATTTTATACTGATGAAAAGAAATCAGGGAAGGCAGGTTACAAATCAGAAGAATTAAGTAAGGTGGAACAAAGCCCTTATAATTTTGTCCAGAAGGCAAAATTATATGCTATTCTTAAGGTACTAAGGGACTTTAAAGAACCTCTCAATATAGTTACTGCTTCACAATATGCAGAAAGAGTTGTCTTGCATATTGAAACTGCTGAATTCATACCAGATGATATAGAATTGACTTCATTATTCAGCCAAGTACAAGACAATCAGGAATGGGCTTTGTCCTATATACATAACACACATCAGATCCCATACAGGTCTGCCAGGTCCTCTAGCACAAGATAACACAGAAATTGATCATTTGTTGATTGGAAGTATGTTGCACGCCTCTGAATTTCATAAAAAACATCATATCAATAGCAAAGGTTTAAAGAAAGAGTTTTCTATTACATGGTAACAAGCTAAGGAGATTATAAAGAGATGTCCTACTTGCTCTTTCTATAATCAAAAACTGCACAGAGTAAGCCAAAGGGTACTCAGAGGAATGAAATTTGGCAGATGGATGTGTTCCACTTTACGGAATTTGGTAAATTAAAATATGTACACCACACCATAGACACGTATTCAGGTTTTCAATGGGCAACCGCCTTGAGCTCTGAAAAGGCTGATTCAGTAATCATGCATTTATTAATAGTTATGGCAATCATGGGCATTCCTGCACAAATAAAGACAGACAATGGTCCAGCATATGTATCTAAGAAAATGAAACGGTTTTTTTGCTTATAATAATATAAAGCACGTTAAAGATATACCAAATAATCCTACAGGTCAGACAGTTATAGAAAGATCAAACAGTACTATAAAGGATATGCTGAACAAACAGAAAGGGATGGAAAATACTCCCAGAAATAGACTACATAATGCTTTATTAACCTTGAATTTTCTTAACACTAATGAGAAAGAAACAACAGCAGCAGAGAGGCATTGGAAAATGGAAAATACTTCTGAATTGAATCAACCAGGATCAAGGATGTGTTGACCTAACAGTGGGAACCAGGAGATGTGCTACGTTGGGGAAGGGGTTTCACTCTTGTTCCACAGGAGAAGAAAAATCATGGATACCATCAAAATTAATAAAGATTCACTTTGAAAAGGAGAAACCTCTTGAAAAAGAGGAATGACAGCTTATCCACAAAGGTGCCAACCATACAGGTGGAAAGAAAACCTCATAAGGGTTGGGGCAGGGTTCTTCTCGTCTTTACAAGAAAATATACATCTTCAAAAATTCAAGAAACCCTGGCTGTTTGGATGTTGACAGAAGGAAAAATAACTACCCAATAAGGATCATCAAGAAAAAGGAAAATGACTTGTAAGGACAGGTGACTAAAATATATATATTTTATATTTATATATAGAGCTGGTTTTGGAGTTGGATAATGGCTCTGTACTTCTCTAAAACCAAGCATGTTGTTAAAAGGAACATTCAGAGTTTCTGTCTCAGGAGCTATCTGGCAGAAGGAAGACTTTAGGAAAACTTTTACTTTCTCCATCTCTGTTCTGTCTATATTGTATTCTTCATTGAATGTATGTTTATATGAATGATGTTTAAGGTTTCCACAATGAACAGTAGATTTTCCTCCAGATCCTTTTTCCTGAAGTAATCTTTGAAGTTTCCAGGAAGAAGATGGGGCCCCACAGCAATAACTCCACTGGATTGAGATGACATCATAATGCAGATAGCGCTACTACAAGACTGGTTTTTTAGGTACTAGCTGCTGAAATGATGCACCTTCTCATGGTATTCTGGCCAGAACTCCAAATAAGAACTTTGAAAAAAGAATCCTATCTACTGCTCAGAAATTGTTTGCAACTATTCCTTTGGGCATGTCTCAACTACTGACAAGTTACATGATATCCGGAAATGGATAAGCAGGATTGTAAAATCGTGCCAAGACAGGGTAAGACAGTTCTGAAAATTTTCCTGCCTCTGAAAATGGTCTGTCACTTAGGCTAGGCCTTAGCCAAGGTTGTTTGCTTCAATGTTGCAAAATGAGACTTTGGGTGATTGCTCAGATAGTTATTGTCTCCATCATATATTGCTCACTTTGGAAGCTGCTTGATTGTACTTCCTGCCTGCTCAAGTAATATTATCTCCCTTCTCAGGCCTTCAATGGGGTTGAAGATTAGACAGTCTTAGTTACTGTCCTCTTATGATCTAGCCAAGCCATTTCCTATACAAGACTTAGACTCCTTAGGATAGAATGTTTACTAAAACATTTAGCATATGTTCCTTGATTAATATTGTTTATGCTGGTTGTAATTCTAATTATACTTGATATCTGTTCCTAGTGTATATAGTTTTGTATTGGGTTTGGAACCCTCTTATTTAAACAAAAGGAGGAGGTGCTGTGGGAGCACACTCTGCTCCTTCAGCCAATAGACTTTAAGATACCAGCCCACTTGGGTGTGGCCTCTGGTACTGTAAAAAGCAGCTGTAAAGCCTGTGCCCACTCTCATGCTTCCAGCTCCCACTTCGGGCTGCTAGACTGCTCCTGTTCACACAGAGGACTGTTGTCTAGGACAGTGATCTGTAACTTTTTTCCCTAAATAAATAACCCTTTTATTATTCAAAATTCTGAGCTGGTATGGGATTATTTTGTGGCTTCTGTCATCAGTAGTCCAGAACGGTAAACAACAATTCATCCATATCAACATATCCTAGGAGGAAGGTAACTATGATGTCACAGGGACAGAATCTGACACTTGGGGGACATGGAGACCTCATCCTCTGAATCTCTTTGGCTGTTTTGTCAGAAGTCCTTTAAGGCACTTTATAATAAACCAACACTGTGAGCATTTCCTCAAGACCTGTGGGCTGCTCTGAACTGAGCCTAATTAGAGGGTTGACAGGAACCCAATCCATGTCTGGTTAGTCTGGAGTTCTGAAGGCCCAGACTGCCGATCATGTCTGAAGTGGAAATGGTCCTGTGCTTCAGCCCGCTGACACCTTTGCTGTCTCCAGGTAGACAGTGTCAAAGCAGACACAGAGTGGGTGACCACTATAACACACACTCACATGCACACACACACACAGAGATACGTGCACACACATACATGCGCACACAGCTCACACGACCGATCCATGTTGTGAGAGTCAATTAGGAGGGACTGAGTTGAATGTAAGTCTGTCCGGATATCCTCAGAATGGGTATTGCCCAACACAAGGAAACTCCGGTTGCCTTTAATCCATGACTAGAGCAGAGGTGGTGTGATCCATCAGGAGAAATGCCCATTGTTTATTGTTCAGTATCAAAGGACAGCATCAAGCAGAAGGAAATCAGAGGGTATCATCATATAAAACCTTAGTAGCATCTTTGTGTCTGTGCCTCTTGGGATGTGATACAAAATACATCTCTCCCTGGTGGGATGGGAAAAAGATGCTGGTGAACGCTGTCAGCATGTGAACATTTCTCACAGTAACCTGGATAAAACTGAACGCTTCCTTCAATCTTATACATTTTATAATTCAGATTACCAAAGCATCTGGTGCAGGGTAAGATAGACTTAGCTGAAATCCCATGGTCATAAACACCTTAAAATAACACAAATACAAAAACAGTAAAGCGTTGTTGAGTTTGAGACCATAATTTTAGATTCAGTTAAAGAAAGAAACTCTGGAGGCTGGGAGATGTCTCAGGCCACAAAGCCCCTCTTGCACAAGTGCCTGGTTGGGATCCCAGCACCCTTGTTAAAGCCAAGTCCAGTGGCACAGGACAGCTTGGGGGCAGCAGGGAGGGGAGGGGGGAGGCAGTGGGGGAGGGAAGGTGTGCTGGCCAAATCAATGAGCTCTGTGAGAGAGATCCTATCTCAAACAATAACCAAGTCAGACACCTGACGCTGACCTCTGGCCTGTGCACACACATGCACGTGCATGCCTACACACACATGAACACTTCCACAAGAACACATACACCATATGCACACACAAATGTACCCCCCCCCGCAACAACAGCAACCATCAAAGAAAACGATAAAAATTACTTCTTTTTCTCTCGCATCTGAAGAACACACAATGTGTGATTTTCATTGTGAGGCATCCTGCGCTGTTTCTGCAGCCTTCACCAGTCAACCTGTCAGACTTTGTTCTCTCACACTGCACCCAGTCTAACAGGTAAACACGGGCACCAATGAAGCACTTCAGATCCTCCTTCATTACAGCCGCCTTCTCGCATGGGCCCCAAACTCGCAAAGAGCCAAACGTGAAGCATGGACGAATCGGGATGACCTTGAAATGTGTGCTTGTGCTAGGCAGCAAGATGGACTTGTCCTCACCCATCATACCTTGAAGACAGTCCAGACAGGGCTTTCTTGAGGATCTCAGGGGTCCTGTCTGAGGATGGTGGGATCTCAGGAACATCAGAATCTCCTCTGGCGTCGAGATCTCCATACCTGTCGTCAATATCTGTTTCCTAAAATTAAAAGGAAGAACTGTCTGCAAAGCATCCGTGCGTATGTATATTCTGAGATGGGGCTAGGAGTGCCTTGGGACTGGCTCGGAGCTGGCCTGCAGTTCATTGGGTCACCCTGTGGTTCTCAAACTCTGGCACTCCTGCCTTGGCTTATCAGTGCTGGGATCTAGGTGTGTATTATCAGTCCTGGGGCAAAGTGTTCTTTTAAACAGCACTGCTTGCCAGCGCATCCTCTCATTGCTCGGTGAGCCACACTAAGCTGTCCAATCTAAGACAAAGGCACTATTAGCCTCCACTGAATGCCCAAGCACTGCCATAGTTTCTTGCTAAGTAAGCTTTATTATCTTTGGTAAAATTCCAAAAGAAAGGATTATCTTAAACAAAAGACAGAAGAACAGTTCAGATGACTCCTAAGTCAGGTGTTTGCTGACAGAACCAAGAATTTACTGTTTGCCTCTCAACTGGGAGGACAGGGCCATTTCTGTAGATTCTAACCAGCCATTCAGTCTGGTTTTCTTTGACTAACATCCCAGCATCAACATGAGGAAGGCTACTTGCTTAGGTGCAGCAATATGGATTTTTAACACCCATCATTTTTACTGGATCCCAGGAAAGCCAGTCAAATGGACACTATATTTCTCCAACAGATGGACATGATCAAAGGTGTTACTTCAGTTGTCTGATTAAACTTATTTGATATCTAAGCTAACTTCTAAGAGGGCACGTACACAAGCACCGTGTGTGCTATAGGCCCTAGAAGCCCTGGGTCTCTAGGACAAAGACCACCCTAGAACGTTCAGGATAGGCTGGCCAAGGCATTTGTGAGAACAGTCATGGCATCCTTCCCTTCTCCTAGCCCTCCAAGCTCCTGCAGCCAACAGCCTTCAGGAAGGACGGTGATTCACAGATTTGAGGACCAGAGGGAGCAAGCTCAGGGGAAGGCACATTCCCAACAGACAAGGGCAGGCACTGGGCACAGAGAGGGCTGAAAAACAACTCTGAGGAATCTAAGTTTGGCAAGTCTCATCACCACATTAACTGCATTTGATATGATGCTGAGGACGGGGTGAATTCAAACAAGCAGTAGGAAACCCCTCAGGTGGCTTTCCAAATGAAACGTTAGCATTTAGGCAGAATTTTCAGACTTTATAAAACAAAAATCAAAGTTCAGCCTACCAAATGTAGCTCTGATATAATGTCGTTTTCCTTCAAGTGAGAAACATTTTTGCAATCCACATCCAAGTCCAGTGGGCAGTGACAGACCTGGCTCATGCCTCATCTGCTGTGCTGGCCGGTTTTAACTGTCACTTGAACCAACCTGGTTCCTGCAAAGGAGGAATTATCCAGATCGCATATCTATTTTGCATCACAGCGATGGAACAGTGACCAAGACAGCACTGAAGTGTCTAAGAGTAAAAAAAGCTCGTCAGCAAGCAGACTGCAGCATGGCGCATTTATCTCTCTCTGCTCTGACTGTGTGTGTGTGGTGTAGTTAGCTGTCCAGGACCCCTGCCTTTGTGACTTCCCTGTCAGTGAGGAGCTTGAGAATTCCAAACTAAAATAAACTCTCTTAGTAACACTGCCTGCTCTCAGGATTTTTTTCCTCAAAACAACAAAAATGCAACTGGAATATTGCCCTCCTCCCGTGCTGCCATGCTCTAGAACACTGCCCTTCCATGTGCTGCTGTGCTCTAGAACACTGTCCTCCCTCCACACTGCCATGCTCTAAAACACTGCCCTCCCTCCACACTGCCATGCTCTAGAACACTGCCCTCCCTCCACACTGCCATGCTCTGAACACTGCCCTCCCTCCACACTGCCATGCTCTAGAACACTGCCCTTCCCCCATGCTGCCGTTCTCTTAGTTATATTCCTCAAGTTCTGAGTTTTATCTTTCTTCCTTTAGAGAAACACAATTTAAAATTTAAGATTTAATTTTATTTGTTTAATTTCATCCTAAATAAAGACTAAAGTGTAATTCCCAAACACAGTATATTAGAACAGCATTACTCACACATCAGAACTGAATGGGTCCTCTGCCCCAAAGACAGTGGTTTCTAAAGGATGTCAGGAGAATGAACAAAGGATCACTTCACTGCACTGATGCATGCTGGGTAGATTCAAACAGTTCCGAAAAGCAAAGTCACAGATGCCTTTTGCCAAGCCAATAGTTTATAGGTGGTTGTCTTTCCATCCTGGGCCCCCGACTCCAAAGTCTACATGCCTCTCCTTTATCTCTGTTCACCAGGGACCTGTACCTCTAGCTCCCAGTCTGCCATGTCCAGGAATGTTTCCATGAAAAGCACCAGGGTACACAACAGAAACAACTGACCTGCCTCTTCCACCAAGCCTGCCTTTTGACTTTCCTTCTGTTACCATCAGCCCTCCTGGGCATCACCCTCCTCCCCATGCCTCAGCCTCTTCCTATCCTGCCTACTCAAATCTGCTGTGCACACTGCAGCCAAGGCCATTTTACAAAGCCACAAATCCATCTTACTGCTCCCTGCCAAAAATCACCAGGATGAAGCCAAATCACTGAGTGCTGTTTTGGCTGTTTCTACGAGGGCACCCATGTCTTCCGGGCATCCTCCTTGTGCCCCACTTTTTTAAAAGCATCCCCCTCTTTCCTGCATGTAGACACATATTCTCTGTAAATACAGGAATTACAGCCTTCTCTTGCCCGCTTTGTTTCTAACCTCCCAGCCCATTCCTCAAGTCCTGCTCCTGCAGGGCCCTGACCTGACCTCACCAGCAAGGCCACACTCCTTTAGATCTCATCTTCTCTGACTCCCAGCTCCAGGTTAGCTATTCTTCAACTATACTTCCCGAATTCACTTTACCGCAGTGACCTGCCTGCTATCTGTATTTGTTACTAGTCCACACCCTTTGTGCAGGGAAAGTGTGGACCACAGGCAGCAATCCCAAGTCCAAGGAGCGGCACTGAACAAACATGCTGAAGGAGTCAAGTCTGCTGCTACAACTTTACACTAAAGAAAGTTCTCGGCTGGGCGGTGGTGGCACACGCCTTTAATCCCAGCACTCGGGAGGCAGAGGCAGGCGGATCTCTGTGAGTTCGAGACCAACCTGGTCTACAAGACCTAGTTCCAGGACAGGATCCAAAGCTACGGAGAAACCCTGTCTCAAAAAAAAAAAAAAAAAAAAAAAAAGAAAGTTCTCACCTGCTCTCGCTACAGGCAATCTCAGGTAACTCACCTGGCCTGGGACCTACCTTGTACTTAGGTAGAATGAGAACTTCTGAGTAGGGGGCACTAACATCCAACTACAAAGCCCAAATAAAAATTGTCTGCTCATGGCGTCTGAGCTGAGTGAGTCTCCCTGATCACCTGCAAGTCTGGCTTCTACAGTGAAACTGATTCTAGAATGCGGAGCGAGATGCTTCCTAGATACTGATTCACTTATGATGCGTTCACCAAAGGAAATAATCACTTCCATTGCATAAGTGACAAAGTTTACGCTGAGATGTCAAGTAAAACACCCACTCTGCCCAGCTCTAGATAGACTCCCAAACCACTCTGTGCACTAACTCTAAGCCTGGAGGCACCCTGACAGGAAACCTTAACAACAGAAGAGCCAACTTTGAAGGAATAAAGCTAAAGAACATCCACTGCTGTTTGCAGGAGTTCCTATAAAGCTGCTGTCAGCAAGACCACATGGCACTGAGACAAAAGACAGAACCATCCCCGGAACAGGGTCCAGGAAGGGACCTTGCACACACATGCCCACCTCATTCTCAACACTCTGAAAACTGTGTTTCGGAAGGCCTGCAACAACTGCAGAAATGGGATCCTTACCCAGATATCATGACACCCAAAGTACAAAACCCAAGTCAAAGAATTTTTAAGATTTATTATGTATACACACACCAGAAGAGGGCACCAGATCTCATTATAGATGGTTGTGAGCCACCATGTGGGTGCTGGAAGAGCAGCCAGTGCTCTGAACCTTTGAACCATCTCTCCAGCCCAGTAAAAGAATTTTTAAAATTCCATAAAGTCTCTGAGTTTGGATTAGGTCCTAAAGACTTTTCTTAAATATAACAAAAGTATGATCCATAAAAGAAAAAAGAAAACAAAATTTACTAAATTATTTTTGAAAGACACTGCTAAGAGAATCAGAAGACAAGCCAAAGAGTAGGAGGGCACCTGTCAATCACACAGCTGCTGATGGCCTGACAGCTAGGAGAAAACACCTGTCAATCACACAGCTAGAGATAGCTTTGACAGGTAAAATAGCTTCTAATGGTCTGATAGCTAGACTCTGACATAAAAGACTCTCAAAGTTCAATAAGAACAGTCAACAACCACAACCCATGAGCAAATATTTTAGCACTCTCCACCAACGACAACACACAGATGGCAAAGAAGCACAAGGGAAGATGCTCAACATTATTACTCATTAGGGAGATGAAAATCAAAACCTGCAAGTGAAACAGGCATGGGCACACCAACCAAGTTCCAGAAGGCTGAGGAGGAGGGCACACTGCGAGTCTGAGTCTGAGGCCAGTCTGGGCAACAGAGACCCAAACACACACGCTCATATGCACACACACACACACACACACACACACACACACTTATGCACACACTCATGTATACATACACTCACATAAACACACGCACATATACACACAAGTATACACAAAGGTTGCACATGTATACACACACAAGTATATACACAGCACACAAGTATATAACAGAAGTATACACACACATACACTCACGCACATATACACAGAAGTACACACACACACAGCACAGTTGTTGGAAATTGTGAAGTTCTGTCCCTGTATGCTGCTTATAGGACTGTAAACAGAATAACTACTTCTAAAAACAGGCTGCGAGTTTCTTGGAAAATTAAATGCATAGTCTCCAGATGACCCAGCCATCGTATTCCACAGCCTTTTCTCAAGAAATATGAAGCATATATCTATTGTATGTGGCTGTGCACATAAACCCATGGCAGCTGTATTTGCCGTGGTGCCAAACAGGAGACATCCTAAAATCCCACTGTGAAATGGGCAGCCTGTCACTTGCTCTCTATGTGAACCTACTGCGACATGGGCTGTGAGGGTGTGGCTATAAGGCAATAACTGCACTAAGAGATGGTGACAGAGGTGGAGGCAGCTGGCGGCCAGCCTGGGTGAGACGAGAAAATAAAGGGTGAGATGAAATGGTACACGTGTACATGCCTGCATCCACTCCGTTTGTGCGGGATCCCAGGACACGTGCACTTAACTTACAGTACTGGAAAGAACACCAGTGGCCACGGGTTGAGGGGTGACAACAAACAGGAGGAAGACAATATTCATTATTTTAATCATGGTGATGGTTACACCGGAAAAAAAAAATAGGTCAAAACTCATCAAACTGTAACTGCGATGGCTTACTTGTCTCCCCCACCTCCAGGTCACACCCTCGCAGGACACAGATGTTCCTGCTCTGCCATGCAAAGACAGCCAGTGCCATCTGAAATATGAAACAGCAACTTCCCCTGGGACCACAGCAGCCACAACCTCCATGTTGGACTTCCAGCCTCCAGAACTGTGAAAAATAAATCCCTGACGAGTCTGCTATAGCAACTTAAACTAACAACACGCATTTTAAGTGTGTTCAATTTAGTGATATCACTGGAGAGTTTGAAAAGAGGGGTCCAGAGACACTAAGATCTTCCCAACCGTGAACACTGGGTGGTGAAGGATGTGGGCACTCACAATGTGAAGATGTTCTGTCACTGTGTGAGGGGAAATATGACAACAAAATCTGCCAAGTAGCCAGCCTGGAGATGGGGAGGGCATCCTGGACTGTCCAGGTGGGTCGCATATACCCCAGTGGGAGAGAATGGAGGAAGGACCAGAGGAGACACGAGAGCAGAAGTTACTACAACTGGTTTTGAGGATGGAGGAAGGACCCACAAACTAGTATATGCAGGAAGACCGAGGATCGAGAGAGGGCAAGGAAATAGCAGTCCCTTAAAAGCCTCAGGAAGCAGCAGGCCTGCTGATACCCTGAGTTCAGCCCGTGGGGCTCACTCATTTCAGAGAGCTGATTCAAAACTCTAAGACAGTAGTCTGTGCTGTTTTAAGCCACTGTTGTGGCAATACGATACAGACGTTATCAGAAATGAGACACTAAAAAGCACCCATAGTCCAATCTGCCACACCGAGACCCCTCCAGCAACCCGCCTTTCTGCCAGTTCTCCAGCCTCTTCACCTGCCAGAGTCCCACCCCCAGGACTAAGCTTGCCCCTGAGGACTCTGTGTGCTAAGGGACTGGTGATGGCCCTCTGGGTGACAGACATGAATGAGCCCAGCCTCCTGGGTGGCCACCCCACTGCTCTTGCCATCTCCTGTTGTTTAAAATGCCATGGGCAGTAGTCACATGACAGTCCATCTCAGGCCCTGTTCTAGGACGTCCCTGCTCACTGCAACCTTTCCCCAGGGACAACACTTCATTCTTAAAATTACACTATGTCTAATGGTGTCATTTATGTAAGTCCCAAGTCCCAAATTAGAACTAAAGATCCCTTAAGGGATAAAGGCATAGGATAACACCGAGAAGCTCAGACAGCTGATGGGTTTCACTCAAATGCTAATTACGATTGTGATAGCGAATGTGCGCTTTACCTGAGTTTTTATGAACAACATCACCACTTTCTCTCCACTACACTGTCTTACCCCATCAGAAAATAAAAACCCAATCAAACAACTAAGAATAACCACACCTACTCCTAGTCCTGCCCCACTAGGATCCTGATTTGGGGGTGGGAGAGCTCTGAAAGAAACATTGGGGACAATCAGAAAATGAGAATATAGACTTTTTTTTAAGATGGGTCTGTGTTGCCCAGACTGGTCTTGTACTCCTGGACTTAGTGATCCTCCAGCTTCAACCTCCTAACTAGTTGGAAGTGTGAGTGTGTGCCATTGTAACCAGCTAAATAAGACTTGTTCATCTTTAAACCTGTAACGGTATTGTGGCTGTGTGGAAAATGTCTGTAAGATACACATGCTTAGACAGGCATTCATCCCAGCACTCAGGAGGCAGAGGCACTGGGCTCCACACACACACCATCCTTATTCAGCTGCCAAAAGGCTTCACCTGACAGTAAGTGGATGAAAGAAAACAAGAACAGCCAGGGAAGAGCCCAGGTCTATCTTGTCTCCTCATCTGGATTTCTACATATTGAGGTGAAATGTTAGGTCCAAGGTGAGCTTAATAAATATTGACTGCCCCACAGCGCCACCACATATCTGAAACAGCCTACCGGAACAGGGAGATGGTGTGGCAGTGAGCCCTTATCTTAATGCAATCAGGATCGGTGCCCCCGGGCCAGGTAGGCGATGGAGTGAGATGAGCTTTAGCCCCTCACATCCAGCTTCAGTCAGTCAACCAAGAGTGCTGCTGACACGCGAAAGGACTGCCAGCAGTCAGGAAGCAGCAGCCTTTAGGCTCACAAAACATCTGAGATAAACAGGATCCCCACAGAGCTCTGGACTCTCTCACTCTGTGCATTTCAATGTTATATTAAAACAAAGTTTAAGATCTTGGTAGTTCCGACAAACACTTACGCAGACATAATTACTAGAAGAATACGTCTGACCCCTCTGTGGGAAAAAAAAAAAAGATCAAGACAACTAACGGCAGCACCCCACAGGAACGGCCTGCCACATTCTGCGCTCCTGCAGTCTGATCTCACGATGTGTCTGAGCTCCCAGGGTCAGTTCCTGTCATAATGAGGGTCTGGGGAATACTCAACAAGGATGCCCCACAAACGTTGCCATGAAGAAACAGGAAGAGTCGGGGCTACTGATGCTGGTACAGTGAAGCAAGAATCTTGTCAAGAGCATCCATGACTGGTGACCACGGTAAGCTCCCCAAGAGCAGAGCGTCACTAATTAGTGAGGGAAAGTGATCGTGAGAAAGAAGGAAGCAAAGAGGCACCAGGTTTGGCCAAAGTGCCAGTCGGCTCCACCTGGAGAAGCAACGGAAAGAAGCCTGAGCCGCTGCAGACCGTCCCCTCGGATTACTTTACTACATAAAGAACTCTAGAGTGGAAAAAATAATAAAATTACCAAAATAACAAAATGCCACCTTTCCCTGGATATTTATAAATGCACACAATACTGACTGCTTGCATCAGGAAGTCCACTCTAGTGGGACAGGTGGTTTGTTAGAGGAGCAGACACTATTCTCTGGGAATTTCTCAAAACAGTAAGATGAACTGCTTCAAGTCAAGACCCAAAGTGTAAAAGCTCGCGCAGTAACACCTTTAGGCTGTTCTTTAGAAATCCCAAATATAAAACAGACTTTAAGAAGACCCAGTCCCACCCTCACCTACCCTCAGCTTCCTGACTACACACCTGTAAACCAGAACCGGCCTCTGTGGCATAGCTTATATTCCTGAAGACACGTGCTCAGGAAGGCCCTTGTCCTCTGAGGGGGCCCCAAAAGGGAACTAAAGGACCCATCAGCTGATCCACAGGGAGAACTAACAGCCAGCTCAGTCCTTTCTGGCTATGTCCACAGTTCTGCACAGCTGTATTATGATAGCTGCCCACCCTAACCTGGCCTCCACACTGAAAGGCACGCCTTAACCCGAGTCTCGGTTCTGCCGCACCTGCTCTCCCACTGCAAGACGCCAACTGCTTTGCCTCTCGCTTGGCTATTACTCCAGACACATCGTGAGGAGAAAGTCCAAAAGAACTGAGCCCCTCACAGACATCAGATGCTCTGACTTATGGCTGACTTAGGCTGTGTGGATTTGCTGTGTAACGATCTGCACTGGGTTTGATAGATTAGCCACCTCCTGATCATTTAATGTCCTGGGCCTCAAAAAGGATACCACCAGTGTGTTAGCACAAACTAATTTGTTAGCTCTCACTGGTTCTGAGTCCCTATTGGACTCAGAGAGTGGCGGGCCCAAGGCCAATACCTGGATGTTCGCTCTTCTGTTTTTCAGAACGGTGCTGGACCTACCCCTCCATTTCTGCTTTTTCTTCTTCCTCACGGAAGAGCACTGCGCCTCTTCCCTGGCACATGCGCATACTCCCCTGCGCTCCAGGCTCACTCCCGCCCAGCACTCAGGCCTACTCATTCATGTCAGTGCCTCATCTCTCGTTCATTTCTAAGAACACACCTCCCCTCCACCGAAAAACAATGTCTTCCCTTAGCCTCTTTTTTAATAAAAAAAATTCATACGATATATTTTGATCGTGTTTTCCCCTCCCTCCACTCCTCTCAGATCTCCCCACCTCGCTAATCACACAACTTTATGCTCTTTTGCTCTCCCTCAAAACAAAAAAGCAAAATGAAACAAGAAGCCCACAAGAATACTAGAGTTCACTGTGTGTTGGCCAACTACTCCTGGGCACGGGTTCCGCCCTGGGATGTGGCTGATGCACCACTGACTCTGCTGGAGGAAACTCATCTTGTCTTTGCACGGAGGTATCAGCTGTGGATAGTTTCCTGGGTAGGGGTCGGCGCCCCTGTCCGTTCCCCTTTCTCAGAGGTGGGGCCCCATCTGGGCGGGACCTGCACATGCTGCCTCAGGCTCAGAACTCAGGCTAGTTCATCTGTGCATCAGCTGTCGTGAGTCACCCATCACCTCCAGCTCTCACAATCTTTCCACCTCCTCTTCAGCACGTCCTTGAGGGGACAGTCATCCTGAGGAACAACAGTCATCCTGAGGAGATGGTCGGTCCCCCTATCTTAACGCTGCCATTACACTGCCCCTTCCCAACAACAGCTACCAAGTGTGCTCCCCTCACCTTCCTAACAGAGCTTTGGCTGAATTCTGTGTGTGCCTCGGCCTTTAGCCTAAAGCGCTACTCAGGATACCTTCCGAGCAACCCCTCCTCTTTTGACACCCAGGACCCTTTATCTTGGTTACCCCTTACATCCCTAACTCTTTTTCTGGTATGGACACTTTTCCGTTAGTCTCAACATAAGCACCACCATCTTTTGAAAGATACATGCCTTCTCTATGCTGCAGGACATCACTGCCCTAGACTGACTAGCCCATTAATTCCCCAGATAGCTCTGCAATCCTACCCTCCTCTTCAGGGTTCCTGACTAGTTCCAGCACTTTCCAGACCACTGCTCCTGAGCTCTGCACGTCTCTACAGAAGTTCCCAGGGACAAGCTACCCAAGGTGGTATGAACACCTAACCCCATGGAGGGGGGCAAAGACAAGAGGCTGATAAGTTCCATCTCAGCCTGGACTACACAGGAAACACTACTTCAGAGGAAACCAGCAACCAAAACAACATAAACTGAGTCCAGTAGCTTCCCAGAGTCCATGAACAGAGAGGAACATCAAAAGCTATAAGGCTCTCGAGTGCTCAACCCTACCTCCCAAACAGGCAGAGTTTATGCTCTGGGATTTCTAAACGAATTTCTGTGTTGTCCCTAGAAGGCCGAGTCAAGCAGCAGCTCTGCATGCCTTTTGCCTAGAACACCCTGCCGTAACCCTGTCCACCTGACTAGATTCCCAGGCATCCTTTCTTCCCACTTCAACCCTCGGGTGCTCTTTAGAGTTTCTCGGACAGTGTCCAGACGATAGTTCATTCAGACCTTCCAGGGCTAACAAGGCCTTCATGGCTGCCTACTGAATCTAACCCACACAAGGCTCCAGGGTGGGGACTGGGATGAGGGGGTCCTTGTCCTCTGCCAAGTACTACTTCACCATTATAAGTCCTGGAACATTCCCCTGGAGGTAAGAAGCACTTTTCTCACATGTTAATTCTCCAAACACAGAGCCTTCTTCTCTAGGCAGAAGTCTCAGGGTCCCGAACAATGGAAATGTCACATTAACACGAATATAAAGGCTAAAAAAGGGCAAAGCATGGGGTGCAGTTTAATAGCAGGCTATAAAGCACCTCCTCTACTTCTTGCATTAAACTCAAAGGGATTTTTTTTTCTTCTTGTTCTTTACTGGCTCTTGAACAGAACAGCACTTAAAAGAGTTTCGATGGACCAAATATTAACCAGCCTCCAACGGGCAACTGATTTAAAAATAGCCCTTGACCTGGAAATATAGGTGTGTTCAAATACACACCCTGATAAGAAAGGACAGAAGATACAGCTCAACGCCTCAAAGCCTAGCAAGTCAAGGGCTCCTTGAGAGAACACTCCAGAAGTACAAGAATATTTCAGCCGTTTGACCAAGTTCACCCTCATCTAAGAAATCACCACAAGATGAGTTACAGATGGACGCATTTCATCTGGGAAAAATCACATTCGCCACATACGTACCAATGACAGCTAACAACACAGCATTTTATAAACAAACACACAAGCCAGTGGGGTAAACAAGTCACCAAGGGGGGGGGGGATGAAGAGTCTAATGAGGCAAATAATACCACAGAAGCCGTTCCTATTTTAAATACTTTCTGGTGCTTACAGTGTAAGTAAATCCACTCAAGAGCTATTTTACGCACTGTTTCACGTTTTCAGGACACGTTTTGTCTTAATAAAAGCTCATTAGCTTTCTCTAGTTAAGGAAGTCAACATGAGGAGGCTGGTATTTCCTTGATTCCAAAGGATAGCAGTGCTAAAACAAAATCCCAACCTAATTAATTCTATTCTGGGTCTAGTTCCCAAGGCTGTTTCCACAAAAGGCTGTTCTTAGCCCCACCGTCTCCAGCTTCCAACCTTGCACGGCTAGAAGATGTATCCTATTTCCCAGACTCTCGTTTGAGCCTCGTACCTATCACCAGTACGGAAGACGCTGTCAGCTCACTGAGTCCAAAGTTTTGGTCCTAAGATCACCAGCGTGTTTATTGCTTCCGTGTTTTCCTGGCACAGATTCGTACCTCAAGCTCCATCGAGTTCATTAACAGAAGCTTTTGGAGGAACAATCAAGCTGCCCCTAGTGTTAGAACAACACAGAGGTGGAGCAGTTAGGTTCCTGTCACAAAATTCAGTGAGCTTGACCTTGGCCCACCTCAAGACAACTAGTCTTTCTGTTTTGTTTTGAGACTGGGCCCAGGGTCCAGCTTTACTACAAAGCTGGAAAGTATTATTGTTATTTTTTTTTTTTTTGCCACCACCTTTCCCTATTCCCTGGTGCTGGGATTATGAGCAAACACCACCACACCATCATCCACAAAAGAATTCAAAAGATGATTCAAAAGTTTTGAGTTTCTCAAGCAAAGTGGAATTCTGTAAACGTAGCTTTTATAGCTAAGGTATTCTCTGGCCCAATTTCCCAATCTACCTATTTCACACGGTCATAAAACTGCATTTTTTTTTTCTCCAAAAGTTCTTACTGGCACCAGTTTATTGGGAAACACACCTAAACTCCTGGCTAGCTTTAACTATAACAGTGGTACTACATGCAAGTCTTTATGTATGAAGCAAGGTTAATCTATCTTAAGGTGGGGTATGTATGTGAAAAGTCTGGAATTAGCCTGTTCGGTTAAAGGGAAACCGCTGGTGGGGGACAACTGCCCCGTGAGCGATGCTCTCGCGTGTTCCCCATGTACGACAGCCTCAAACCCTCCGAAATCTATCAGCCCGGAAAAAAGAACAGAGAAATGAAAGCGCAGCTTGGAGCAGCTCCAGAGCCGGTCTGCGTCAGGCTCCAATGACAGCCTAGAACCCAAGGTGCCCGTCTTAAGTTTACTCCCAACTTTGTCGCCCTACCAAGGAGAGGCGAGGGAGTAGACTGCCGGAGCGCCCGCGGTGACGGGTTCCATCCTGGCCCCCGAGCGGGGTTAGGGTGCGGGGTGGGGGAAAGAATCTAAAGTGCACAGGTTCAAGTGCGGCAGCCCCGGCCTCGCACGCCCGGGGAGACACGCAGGACCCCCGCGGCCGGCACGCCCGCTCCGGGGGTGCGGCCCGGGCCCCGCCTCACTCTCTCGGTCTCTGTCTCTCACTCACTTTGTCGCTGGTGCTCTCGGTTTCGTGGTCGCCGCCGGCCGCCTCTCCCTCGCGGGGTGGCGGTGTCCCCGCTCCCCCGGGACCGGGGCAGCCCCCGCGGTGCCGCAGCTCCAGCATGTCCCGCTCCCGCGTCGCTGGCTGGGCTGGCGTCGTCTAGCGCCCCGCCACCGCGGAGCCGAGCCGGGTCACCCCCAGAACGGCATCAACGAGCGAGAGCTCGAGGCCGCCGGCAGGGAGTGCGGGGGGCAGGCGCGGGCGGGGACGCGGCGGCGCCGTTGCCAGGTGCGCGGCTCCACGCACTGGCCCCAGAGGGCGGAGGAGCGAGAGGGAGCCCGGCCCTCCCTCGCGCCTCGCGACCGCGCCACACGGCTCGCCCGCCCGCCAGCCCCACCTTCCCGCCGCCGAGCTCCCGCAGCACGGTCACGCGCCGCCGGCAGGCCCCGCCCCGCCCGCCCCTCCGCGCTGCACTGCGGTGCCCCGGGCCACGCCCCGGGCCATGACGTCACCGCCCGGGCCCCAGCGCAGGTTGGGGCTCGGAAAGGTGCGCACCGGGCCGTGGAGGTGGGAGACCTGGAGGCGAACCCGCGCGACAGGAAGCCCTCGACGGCGCAGGGGCGTTAGAGCGAGCTCAGCCGGCTCCTGCAAGGGACTCGGCCCAGCTTGACGCGCCGCGGCGCGGCGGAGCTTCGCAGGCGTCCCCAAGCAGAAACTTGCTCGGCAGGACAGACCCGTTGGCTCCGCGTTCCAGCTTTGCCTCCGCGGTGCCTGGGGATGAGTTGGCCAATAGTTTAAATCTCGTACCAGGTTCTGCACTGGGAAAACTCGGGCTTTTGATTTTGACTCTCACAACATGTTCTACCATGGGTTCCACAGAGAACCTTGGATGCCTTAGAGCGCCACCGCCAACCGTGTCTCTCCGAAAGACAAGGACCTTGGGACGCTAAAACTGGAACGGGACGGACACATGATCTGCGTTAATTCCCTTCTAAGTCCTGTTAGCAGGTTCTTAGTTTTCTTCATATGCATTTGCTAGCCGGTCCTTAAAGGCTAACGTGACACGTATTCCACAAACCAGGCAGCAGAGCGCCTTTAATGTAATAAATCAACAAATTCTCGGGTCATTACTGACAAAGTAAAAACAATTAATATGTTGTTCTTACACTCTAATAACTAGTCAGGAAAACTCAAACATCAGATTAAGACGCAATGAGAAACAGCAGACCTTTAAAGCCGTCAAGTTCAGTTAGGGATGCCAGCTTCATTTCCCAAAAGTGTAGAGGAATTATAATTTGTTCTTTGTAAGCAGAGTAGCAAAAAATAATGAAGACGGGCCGGAGAGTGCTCAGCGGACTCTGAGACACTGGAAGCCACACATAGGACTCAAGTTCAATCCCCAAGCCCTGCATACATGGGGGATTCCAGAAAGCTGTCCTCTGATCGCTACATTTATGATAAATAAATATCACTGAAAACTAATGGAAGACATGAGTAAGTCCTATGCGTGATTGTGTGTGTGTTGTTTTGGTTTTGGGTTGGTTTGTTGGTTTGTTTGTTTGTTTGGGTAAAATAATAAAAGACTTCAAGTGATTAGGTTAGTTCTACATTTTTGGAGGGCCAGGGATAAAGCACTTTCTGATGGGAAGGTAAAGTAATGGCAGAAGAGGCCACAGAAGGCTGTAGTGAGTTAACACTTTGGCTGTCTATCCCACCTGGCAGAAAAAAAAAAAAAAAAGACTTTAAACTTTCTTCCACGAAGTTGGGGAACCAGTGTTCCAGCCCAGAAGCGTCCGTTATCTCTGTGGCCTCTAGGAAGTGGGTAAGCCCTGTCTCCATCTGTAAAATAAATAGGAAGGAGGCCTCCTGACCCCTCCTAGCCCTTACAGAGGCTAGCTTTTCCTTCCCCTGGCACAGGGAGGTGGCTTAACACTTCTCTTTCCCTCCAGCAGTCAACCCCTTCTTCCTTCCTTTCTTTCCCCTTTGAGGTAGGGGGAGTAGAACTAAGAGGGATGAGAGAAGACAGTGAACATAACAGAAGAAATGGTGCTCTCCCTCCCTTCTCTAAGTTCTGCCGCTCCCTGTGTTTCAGCTGACATGGTAATTTATTTCTGTTTTCATTATAGTTATTGACTCTAGTTGAATGATCGATGGAACCACAGACTAAGATCTTGCCCCAGAGCCAGCCCTTACCCTCAGTCAGCAGCGTTTGTTGAAGAAGGTGAATGGAAAGCAAATGGGTAGAGATGTATGGCTTGACAGGACGTTACTTGGTGCTCATGTTTTGTCTTTAATGTTTTGACTTATACATTGTGACTGCTGTTCTTGGTTGTCAACTTGACTATATCTGGAACTAAAACCATGTCAGGTGTTTTTCTTGGTTGGAAGACCCACCTTAAATCTGGGCCACACTTGCCTGTGGCAGCCAGAACTTGGAAGGAGGAAGTTCTTGATGTTTTCTTGCTTGTCCTTGCTCTTGCTGGCAAGTTCATTCCTTCACTGTTCTTAGAGCCTTCTTTGGAATCCCTGAGTGTACTGAAGACCAGCTGAGACATCCAGCCTCATGGGCTGAACAACTTTTGCATTCTTGGACTTCACATCAGATGACAGTCATTGTTGGAATACTCAGAATACAACCTGCAAGCCACTCTAATAAATCACATAGATGAGAGAGAGAGAGAGAGAGAGAGAGAGAGAGAGAGAGAGAGAGAGAGAGATAAGGTAGGTGATATATAGTAGGTAGGTGATAGCTAGTAGGTAGATGATAGACAGATAGATGGACTGTGTCCAGGCTGTCTCTCTAGAGAACTCGGACTAATTGATACACATGTGTATCCACATTTCTTCATGCTTCACTTCACCTTTAAAAGAGATTAAGTTTAACATGTATTCAAGAAGTTCTGGTAATATTTTATATTTTAATTAAGATGTATTACAATCTATTCAACGATAACTGGCTTTATTGCACTTAACGTTTGCAAACTTTATTCATGACCCTTTTTCTTTCCTTTTTTTTTTTAACTCTTTCACTTTTCTCCACCTTTCTTTGTGTTTGTGTTCTATGGTACAAAATCTGACATGTAAGGATTCCCAAGCCTCCGCTGTCACTACGGTTTGACCTGCTGAAGGGCCTCCAGGAGTCCCCAGAGTACATGGGAGACACTGGGTCAAGAGACTCCTGGCTAGTTTGAAGAGTTTCCATGGCAGTGGTCCTGGAACTGCTTAGCTCTTACCAAGGGAGTGGCTGCGTAGTGTGAGAGCATGCAGTGATGATGTTATTTTTATGGTGTCTATTTTAGCTTGGGTTTTAATTTTTCCCATTGCCTGCAATAATAGGAACAGAATATGCAGAGACCTGCTACTGCTCCTCGAAGAACTGCGTCCTGAGGTTTCTAGACTGAGTAAAGCCTCCCTCTTAGGTGAGAATTTGAGCTGCTTCCCACATCCTTGGCTGTGTTATTCCCAGATCACAGAGTCCCCCCAAAACCAACCAGGAGACCGAGCCCTGTATATAAAAGCAAAGAGCCTTTCTTACACAATTTTGCAAACTCGGTCTCTCCGTGTGTCCAATGTATTACAGTGATCAGTTAGAGTTGGGTTTTTATAAGTAGCAAAGTTGGGGGTGAGAGGATTTCTAAGGTTCAGGACATTTGGCTGACATTTGTCTAGGGGTGTCCTGGTGAAGAGCAATGGGTGTGTGCTGGCAGGTGATCCTGTCTACCAAGGTTGGAAGGAACCTTAGGAATTTCCTTCGGTTGGTTTGTTCCTGGGTGCTACCTGGGTAGTCTCAGTTTGTGGTCTTCATAGCCTCAGGGTAAACTACTGAGACTCAGGCCTCTACAGAGCTTGTCAAGCTGGGCCCTACAGGCTTCACATCCCAGCTCACCAAGCGAAGGAGAACTCTGCCTCACCAAGGGTTTCTGGTTGCCTGGATACCCTTCCTATAGCTTTTGTGGCCTGACCTACCTTCTCTGCTACCTCTTCCAGCTCTTTATATAAATAAGTTGGAGGTAATCATTTCTGATTTAAGGGGAAAGAGAAGTGAAATAACAAAATAGATGGCTAAAAAAGCCACAAGGTATCGTATGATTAGCTATTTACCTAAAAATAATACATGTAATTCAGTGCAGATAATAATTTTAATGAACTTTCCCCAGCTAGGCTGACTATGCTCCTTCCAAGTGGTTTGAATAAGAATGGCCCCCATCAGCTCGTAGGTTAGAATGCTTGCTCACCATGGGGGTGGTAATTTTTGAAAGGTTTAGGAGGTGTGGCCTTGTTGGAGGAAGTATGTCTCTGGGGGTGGGCTTAGTGGTTTCAAGGACCCAAGCCAGACCCAGTGGCTCTCTCTTCTTCCTGCTGCCTATGAATCTAGATATAGAACTCTTAGCTACTTGCTCCTGCACCATGTCTGCCTGTGGACCACCATGCTTTCCACCATGATGATAATGGATTAAACCTCTGAAACAGCAAGCAAGCCCCAGTTAAATTCTTCCTCTTATAAGGGTTGCTGTGGTTATGACACCTCTTCACAGCAATAGAATATTGAATAAGACAAATGACTGAATAAAACCCCAATACCTGACAGGAGAAGCCCTTTTCTGAGTCGGTGGCCAGGGCTAAGAGACTCCCAAATATAAGGTCAATCCCTGTTGCTCCAGGTTACCCCCTAAAGGTGGAAAGTAAGTCCCTATTGCTGAAGACACCATGCACTTCAGAAACAGGAGCCAAAGACCCCTGAGCAACTGACAAGGATGCCCCCTCTAGGAAACTAGCTTTTATGGTATCAGAAGGCACCATGCAAGCTTCCAGAGAAGAGAAGCAACCAACAGTCCCACCCTGCTATGACACCTATGAACTACATCAGTAACTACCCTACTGGTGCAGTAGTGGTACACATTACTTGTTGATAACCAACTACCCTCTAATTGGACTTAAGACTCATACAACAAGAGAGATTCCATGCCTAGCACTGAAAACCTACGTAATTAACCAGTGCTAGTAAAACCATGGTTATTGGAGGAGAGTCTACAACCACTGAGTTACAAAACCAGAATAATCCCTAGCAATAACCTAGAAACATTTGACCTTATATGCACGTGTAAGTGTAGTCTTCTCCCCTCATCAAGTATATGTCTTTTTGCATCAGAAAGAGACCAATCCAGAAAACCACAAGCAGTCAGTATGGAGAGCTGTGGAGCCTAGTCCCAGCAGACACATCTGTGAAACACTCCTGCACCTAAGCTCAGGGAACATGGTGGAAAATGGGCACAGAAAGACGGTAAGAGCAGAGGCTCAGGGAGTTTGTCATGAGGGTCTGTCTTCCAGTAACATAGGAAGCTATGGTTGTAAAAGCTTACCAACATGACTGCCCAAATGTGAGCTAACTGAGGAGAATATCAATGAGCATGCCAAAGCGCCCAGGAAAAAGCCCATGAGGCCTCGATCCTACGGGAAGAACTAACTACAGACAACTAAATAAAGCTGGGAGCAGAAGAGGTGGTTCTCCTCTTTGTGCGTCCAGAGTCCAGCAGCCCTGGAAACAAACACACAAGTAACATTATATGGACTGTACAGGTTATGTTTAGGAATATTTATGCATATACAAATACATATATGGATGTAATAATAATTAGGGTTTTTTTTTTTTTTTTTCGAGACAGGGTTTCTCTATAGCTTTTTGGTTCCTGTCCTGGAACTAGCTCTTGTAGACCAGGCTGGCCTGCCTCTGCCTCCCGAGTGCTGGGATTAAAGGCGTGCACCACCACCGCCCGGCTAATAATTAGTTTTTTAAAAGGCTGTGAATTTGAAGGAGAGAAGGAAGGATATATGGAAGGGTTTGGAGAGAGGAAAGGGAAAGAGAAATATTATGATTAAAATAAAATCTCAAAAATAAAAAGGTAAAGTAAAACAAATTAGTAAAAAAGAACAAAAACAGAGTTTCTAATTTAAACCAATCAATGAGGCATCTTATGGGGAAAGTCTTGAAAGATAATTGTCATTCATAACACTCTTATTTTTAAACTGTGCAGGAAAACAACGGTGAGGCCTGTGATGTTACAGTGAGAGAGACCGGAGGGAATGCAATGGGGTGGTAGAAGCCTGGGGTTCATGCGCCAATAGCCCTGAGTTGGGGGGTCATGTCTCTATTTACCATCTTCAAGCTCTCACCCAACTCACCTGCGCCTTCATCAGACGTGGCTGAAGCCACATCCGGACTGTCAGGTTTAAAGTCTCTTCAGGTAACACTTCACACAGAACTCTCACACTCATCCTTTCACTTGTTCTACTCCACCTGTAAGACATGGCAAAGATTGTCATCATTCCCATTTTACAAGGAAAAAAGTCAAGAGATTCAGAACGGTGGGGTTTCTAAAGGAAGTTTTGTGTTGAAACCTAAGTGGGTGGGGGATGGGAGAGTGTAAGTCTTTGTTTTGTTGTTGCTGTCTTGAGACGGGAATTCTCTAGGAAGCCCCGGCTGACCTTGAACTCGCTACAGAGCTCAGGCTAGCCACAAAGCCTCAGTCTCCACCCTCAGCCTCCCTCCTGCTGGAGTCAGGAGTGTGACATAACCACAGGCTTGTCATCTACACGTCTATAATTCAAATTCTGCCTGGTTCAGGAGGCAAAGAAATCTTCAATGGCAGAAGCAAGCAGCGTGGATAATGGTCAGGAAGAAAGCTAAACAAAGGAGATTAAATTCAGAGTTTTTGTTTTGAAAAAAAAAAAACAAAACAGGGGAGGAGGAGTGCCGTGGGACAATGGTCTGTACCCTGTAAAGATTTGTCACTTGCATTGGTTTAATAAATGCTGACTGGCCAGTAGCCAGGCAGGAAGTATAGGCGTGGCAACCAGAATAGGAGAATTCTGGGAAGAGGAAAGGCTCAGTCTGCAGCTGTCACCCAGACACAGAGGAAGCAAGACAATGATGCCTCACTGATAAAAGGTACCAAGCCACATGGCTAACACAGACAAGAATTAGGTGTTAATATAAGATATGAATTAATAAGACGCCTGAGCTAAAGGCCAACCAGTTTGTAATTAATGTAAGCCTCTGTGCGTTTCTTTGGAACTGAATGGCTGCAGGACAGGGCAGGACAGAAACCCCTGTCAACATGACCTATTATTATTATTCATATTCTTAAAATCCACATTCTGAAAGAGAGGAATTTTTGATCTCTAAAGTCACTGTTGTACTCAAGAGGACCTTAAAGAACAGAAAACACTACTATTGTTTTGGTGGGGAAGGTGGAAAGTGAGACAGGAAGTGGGGTGTCTTTGGAAACATCAGCTTACCAAAAGGATTTATGTTCTATCTCAGAGAGGAGTCAAAACTAACCCAGACAGAGTTCCCACTATTAACTGGAACCTGTTGTGTCCACGTACACAGCATGAGGACCGTGGAACGCCTTACACTTCGGCTCCCTCCATGAGTCCTACTGTCCCTGGGAAAATCACGTGGTAGTGATTTAGTCTGTTTGTAGACAGCAGACACTTTCTATAAATTCACAGTTTTAAAGGATGGAGTACTTACTCGTGACTTTCCTTTGACTATTGGCAAAAGCACATTTTAAGCAAAAATAAGATTTATGTTTTTAAATAGACACAAGAGAGAGTCTATACATGTCTCTGATGCTGTGTAACGGGTGAGTATTTCGTTCTTCAAATACAGGTGGACTTGTGTCTTTTGGGAAATGGACCAAGTAAATACCTGCTGTTGGAAGGGTTGGATCCCAGCCAGGCATGGGACCTCCCTGCAACCCCAGTACTTGGGAGACAGAGGCAGGAGGATCACTGGGAGTTGGAGGCTAAGCTGGACTTCATAATTCCAGGCCAATTTGAAATAAGAGTGGTTGAGATACTGATGCTAAAAAAAAAAACAAAACAAAACAGACAACAAAAGCAAAAATCAAACCCAAACCAAATAAAGTCAGGACTGAGCCAACACATTGCTGCAGACTAAATCAGTGGTTTTCATCTGTGTTCAGCAAGTTGCTGGAATCCACAGGTGATGAAGCTCCTAGGTGCAGAGACAGACTGACTCTGGCTGATTGTGTTAAGGAAATACTCTGCCACAGTCCCGTTAGCCGCTGCTGTAGCTTATATCTAGACTCCCAAAGGTCCGTGTGTTGGAGTTTTGATTGGCAGCCTGTGGTGTTATTGGGAGATGGTGCAACCTGTGGGAGAGTAGGCCTAGTAGAAGGAAGTCAAGTGGTTGGGACCGTGACTCTGAAACCACAGCCTACCCCCTTCCTTCCTTTCCTTTCTTCTATCTCTCTACTCTTTATTTTCTGTTTTTCCTCTTTTCTTCCTCTCTCCTTCTCTTTCTTCTCTTCCCTTCCCTCTCTCCTGACCATGGCAGTGACTAACAGTTCTTCCTGCATTCCCCAGCAGGATGCTCGTCCTCATTGTAGGCCTACAGGTAGAGGCCCTCTGAGACTACCAGGGAAATTACTCTTTCCTACTTTTAACTTGATTTTCTCACAGCATTGGAAACTTAATAAGGAACATAAAACCATGGTACAACGTTTAAGTGATGATTGCAATGAAATAGAGCATTTCCAAGCCTCATTGCTGTTGGTTAGGAATCTGGGATTTTTTTGAGATGGTGGCAATTATTTGTATTTTTAAAAATATGGCATATTTATTAGTAAGTATATGTGAATCAGATTTTTTAAATATTGACAAGCTTTCATATTTATATATTATCATAGTCCCTCAGAATTCTCCAATTAGGCTACATGAAACCTCAGCTTTGGTTTGAAAAATGTCGTCACCGTCATGTTGAAGAACTTGCTACAGCTGTGGCTTGAAGGATGGCTCAGTGGTTATGGGGGCTTCCCAAGGGCCTGAGTTTGACTGCACCACTCACATCGGACAGCTCACAATAGCCTGCATCTCCGATTCCAAGGGATCTGATGACCCCTGCAGCCTTTGTAAGCACCTGTACATATGCAAATACTCACAGACACACAGACATCAGCATAATTAAAAATAAAATAAATCCTTAGGAACGACTGCATTGGTGAACATGACAGAACACGTTTACACTCTACATTCCTTGTATGACCAGCTGTCTGGTAATCCTTTTTTCACATAGTTTGATCCACTAATAATATTTGGTCCTATTTTAGAGACTTTATTGATTTCTTCATCAAATTAATATTAATAGCCCAAATAATTATGGCCAGCAAGTTGATCTTATCTGGATCCATAACAATAATTTACAATTTAGTTATTTACTATCTGGTACATATTTCTGCACTTACTTGGGAAAGCCTGATACATGGAGTTGCTACAAGGAGCAAGACCCTCCACTGCGGCCTTCAGATACTTGGGAGGAGCCCAAAGTAGGTGGGTGGACCAGAAGTCTTGCTAACCTAAAATGCTTAAGAGATTTGGTTCTCGCTTTTACAGCAGTGGGTTTTGTGTTGTTTCTCATTTCTGTTCACTCCCCTTCAACACCTGGTACAGAGTGTAGTCCCTTTGCCACTGAGCTCGGGGAACAAACGCACTCTTACTAGGTTTTGTCAAGTTCAGTATGTTTGAGGACTAGATTAGCAGTGCAGTGAAAACGTCTTCTACAAGGATTTCCAGAGGTTTCCAGAAGGCAAGAGTATAGAGTTGCCTTCAGCAGGGAAACAACCAAATCTGCCCTGTCACTTGGCCATCTTGTTAACAGGATAAATGACTAGTATCCGTCTGCTCTGTGTACATTGGAGACATTCCTCATATCTGTGGGCTCATTGACAAATATTCCAAAGGTGCGTCACGTGTTCCAGAACACAAAGAATGACTGTCATAGTTAAGGTAGAAAACATTCAATTGGAGTGACTCGCTGAGAGATTCAGAGGTTCAGTCCATTATCATCGTGACGGAGAGCATAGCAGTGTGCAGACAGACATGGTGCTGGGGCTGAGAGTCCTACATCTTACAGGCAACTGGAAGTGGAATGACTCACTGGGTGGTATCCTGAGCATAGGAAACCTCAGATTCCACTCCCACAGTGATACACTTCCTCCAATAAAGCCACACCTCCTAATAGAGCCACTCCCTATGAGATTTTGAGGGCCAATTACATTCAAGATACTGCTGTGATCATAAACATAGCAAGGAAGGGAAAATTGGCCAGGTCTTGAAATGAGCAATAGAGGTTCCTAGCTGTTCTTCCAGTAGTCTCTGGGCATGCCCAGTAGGTCTACCTGGTAATACCTGATCCCATAGACATGCACCTTTTAAAATTGCTTTTCCGTGTTTATTAACATAGTCTGCATATCAAGATTCATAGGTGGCTTTTAAGAATAACCAGCCTACAGTTCACAACTTCAGAGAACCTAGACAACAAATATGACCCTAAGAGAGACACACATGGATACCCTAGGGAGGAGATAAAAACAAGCTCTCCCGAGTAAATTGGGAGCATGAGAGGCAGTGGGGAGGGTGGAAGGGGAGAGGAAAGAAAGGAACGGAAGTGAAAAAAAATGTATAGTTCAATTAAAAACAAAGTATAAAAATGCATCATCTGACCCTATGGCTAGAAATTGAGAACAGAGATCGGCAGAAGAACCCACAGTGCATCCTTTGTATTGACTTGTAGTCCCTATGGGGTTTCCATGTGTTCTCCAGAAAAACTCTCTGGTGAGCATCAGAGAACTGTCCCAGTGCCCTCTGCTCTCACTGGGAAATGTTCTCTTGCTATGAACACAAGAGAGTGGTACGAGGCTGTGGGGAAGTGGAACTGTGCTCTATCCAATGCCCTCCTCCAAGGGAACAGTGTGATTCTTTTATTTCATTTTATTTTATATTTTTTAGCTGCTATGCACTTAGAGAAAAGAAACTCAAGATTCAAGAGACTTGTCACTAAAACCTTCAAAGTCCTGCTCTGTATGGCTGTACTCTGGGTGTCATGTGGTTTCAGGAGGAAAAAAATCCTCGCCTTCAAGGAATGACCATTTTAATGAATTCTTAACTTTTAAATGCATATGCAAAAAAGAATATGTATGTAAATATATGTGTGCACATATATACATATATATTTCATTACAGCTATTTTACAAATGCTTCCATTTGATTTATCAAGCAAACAGTAATAAAGGGCTGTAGGAAAAATTTATGAAAATATAAATAAAATCAAAGCAGGGTAAAGATTTTGTAAAAACTTAAAAGTTATACAGAAACATTAAATATAATGTTAATAACATAAAAACAGAATGAGTACACAAAATGGTAAAAAAAATACAAATTCATGAGTTATGCACAACATACAAGGAAATATGCAGCCCTTAAAATTATGTTTTTTGAAAAATGTCAGTTTCATCATCCTTAACATTAAGAAAAACCATAAATCCTATGTCTGGAAGCCTCAATCCACCCACTCAAGAAAAGAGTGTCAGATAATACGCTGTGGTATTAATAGTCAGATGTATTATCTCAGTCAAGTGGGAAACGGTCGTTTGCGATGGGTCTCCAGTCCAGTTCCCTTCATTTCTGTTCTTTCTTTGTAGCTCCATAACTTTCTGTTTGCTTCAGTTGACACATCTTGGCACCCATCTGTGATGCTGTTGGGTGATCCAGGAGGATGCGTCAGAGTCTGTGCCCAACACGCAATGGTCAACTTGGTCTTTTCCTCCCCTCACTCATTCATCATCTGTACGCATTGGGAGTTGTCCACTTCTCAGAGTGAGTCGTGTTTTAGGCTGTTAACCTGTGTGGAAAGAGGCACCAGAACTCCTTTCCTGTGTGTTTGTGTCCCTGGTCACCCTGGTCACCCTCCTCTCCCCCGCCTCTGGGGTCCACTATTCTGATCTATTCTTTTATGAGTCTGGCATGAGTGTTTCCTCCTACAGGTGAGAGTATGTGCTGTTTGTCTTTCTGTGTCTGGCTTATTTAACACAGCATAATGACTTTCATTCCCATCATGAATATGTGAACCAAAGTTCCTTTTTTTTCTTTTCTTTTCTTCTTCTTCTCTGTGCTGACCAGTGTTCCACTGTAGAAATAGACCACATTTTCTTTAGCCATTGTTCCACCGAGAACAACTGGGGGAACGCATCTTTGCCTGTCTTTGTCCAACCAGGTTATTTTTTCAGCTCTGTGGAGTAAAGGTTAATCTGAAGAAGAAAGACAGTCATTTGTGTGGTTCTTATTTGTAGAATATAAGTACAAAGTTATGGACTATAAATACATTTGTCTGATGAGTGATTTTAAGTTAAAATCCTTTTTGATAAGTTCTCTAACTTCAGGGTCTCCCTGGTTACATGGTTGAGTGTGAAATAAGTACTCTCTATATGTTAATTCTTATTCACTTGAAACTTATGGCCCTCACTTTGTCAACTGTGCTTTGAAACAATGTATTCTTGTTTTCATCCAATAGATTTTATATTCTTCGCTTTATATAGCAAATATCCTTGAGTGCCTTCAAAGTTGGATCCCAGTTTTAGGCTCTTCATAAGACACATAAATATATACAGTGTATATATTACTTAAATATATGTAAGTATATATATATATATATGTATAAACATACACTTGAAGTTAAAAACTTAAAGAATGCTGTATTATCTCGAGCATCTTATAATTTTAAAGTCTGTTTTCCAGCTTCCTTTAAACATATTTCGTTATCTAGAAGTAACCGGTTGTTAACTGTTTACCAGGCTTCCTTCCAGATATTTCCCGTGTCTATATTCACTTATGTAAGCAGACAGCATGAGCTGGGAATGCCGCTCACCCAGCGGTAAAGTGCGTGCCTTGCCTGTGTGACACCTGTGTTCAGTTCTGCACACATGGCATGGTAGTGCACATCTGAAATCCCACCACTGGAGAGGTCTTGGGAGTTCAGGTCATCCACAGCCACATCAGCAGTCTGAAGCCAGCCTGCAGTCATGATGTGAGGCCCTGTCTCAAAACGGTTTAAGAAAAATCAGGCATATGGCATGTGTCTACATGATGCTCTGTAATATCCTTGACTGTTCTACTTCAGCATGGTACTGTGTTAGGTTACAAACACTCATTCTTCTAATTAGTATCTATACAACATTATCAGAATTTACTTTGCCATTCTATTGATGAACATGTCGGAATTTCACTTCAATCCCATTATTATTAAAGTTACTGTACATAATTATAATATACATTTACTATTATACTTGAACATAAACCCACAGGAGAGAGCAACTTTACAAATACCTAGACAGGGAGGGATGACCTCAAGAACATATGCTACTGAACAAGGTTATCTTCCAAGCCAAACTGCTGCCATCTTCAGGAATTTGGCTGGCTGCTCACCAAAGGCCATCACAGCGGGGCTTGTGGACTGCTGACTTCCCCCTTGTGGATGGAGGGCCTAAAGAGTACTCTCCTGAGTATCCAGCCATCCTTTGCAAGTTGTAGGAAATTCTGTCATAGCTGAATATGGGCTCAGGGACTGTGAGAAAGGTTAGCGAGTACAGGTAGGGAAGGATTAGGAGAAGGAAAAGCCATGCAGGAGCCATCGTATATACAAGCATGCTGGGTAAAGACCTCCTCATGTGGCAGCTTTTAAAGTCACCTATGTTCCCGTGCAACCCTCAGACATTGCTCTGTAAGGAAGCCCAATAAACTCACTGGCTCCCCAGAGTTAACTTCAGCGAATCCCACCTTGGTTTGTTCTGGGGGTGTTGGAGAGGGAGTAGATGTCGGTTATGTCTCCCTCAATAGGTGCTTTCATATGTTGGCAGGGTCTGTAAGATGTGCCTACCAAACGATTGTGCTGGTTTTATGTTGTTTCAGAGCTCCTGAGGATGTTGTGGGGATGGAGGTGGAAGTGGGCACAGGCAGGATGTGTGGTTAACTTATTTGATGGATGGGTGGACTTTTCCTTTCTCCAGTTGCAGCGCCCACTGAGAACTCTGAGCTTTAGGGCTTCCATTTGAGAAAACTAGACCCAAGTGCATGAAATTACAGCCCTCCTCACCTCTTCCTCTCTTGCCATCATAGAAACTCGGGGTACAGAACCTGCCCGCTACAGCAGATTGGGTCAGTTTCAGCCATTGCACACATAACAGACTATTATAGACTCAGTCAAATTCTTCTCAGTTTTGTGGCTCACCTTTCCTCTGGTTTCCAACATCTTTCCCATTTCCACGGGATGCATCATCAGAATGGTCCGTGACATCCATTTCTGTGAATGTGTAAGATTGTTCCTGCCATCCTGAAGATGGAAACTTACTCTCCAGGTCCCTGTTTTTCTTCCTTCATACTGATCCAATGGCCGTTGATGGCTACCAATGGCTGTCAACACCCTTATTTCCTTCAGAATCCCCTTTGTGACTGAAGTGTTTTCTAAAACTTACTTCAGAATTCTTCTGACCTCTCCCTCCAATGCCTCAGCTGTGTGCTCAGTTAGCTACACTATATCCTACTCCTGGTAGGAAAATCTGTGTTTTTAGCTTCAGCTGCAGGGTGTTATGGACTGGATAGCTCAACCAATTAAAAAAAAAAAGAATATTTTCTTGTGTCTCAAAAGGCAGGACCAAAGAGTCACATGGTGGGTTTCTGGGGAGGGCCCTCCTCCTGGATTGCAGACAGAAACCTGGCTATGGTCTTACAGGTGAAGAGGACAGGAGAATTCTCTGGAGTCTTCTCAAAGATGCCTGTCCTTTGGGACTACCATCTCACCCTGATGGCCTCAAGTAACTCCAGTTACTTCCCATTTCAGAACACCGCGTTTAGAACAAAAAGTAGAGGCAACATGAACTGCTGATCGTGTGTGGAATGGGTGAGGGTTTAAGAGCAGTGGCGTGCCTTTTACTTGAGCAGCCTACTGTCTGGTGGCACCATAGCTGGAGAAGGGGTCTACAGGAGGGGAGCTGGGCCTGAAGCTGAGGAAGATGTCTGGAAATCTAGAGAAACCCACAAAGCACCAAGCTCGACTATCACTTTATATACAACATCTTTTATCCACAGGCTTACATGTTATCCTGTTGATTTTCTGAATAAGGACACTGAGAGTCACTGGGACAAGCTCAGACAAGAACCACCAAGGAAGTCATGTCCACAGCCCAAACAAGAGCTAGGACATCTACAACAAATCAGATAAGGTCATTTCCTTCCAGATGCAGTAGGATACCCATTAGATTTTAAATAAAAAGTAGCTAGGATTGTGAGACAACCTATTGGCCCCTAGCCTGCTCTGGGCATAGCAGTTTACTTAATGGAATAATTCCACATTTATTTCTACAGCTCTAACTATTGCTGTTTTATGCACTCCTCAGGATTTTTGGGAGAGCCAGCTAGGAGGATTCTGGGATGCTGGCTGCTTGTATCAGGGTATCAGGGGCACAGCAGCCAAGATGCATCAGGTTCTTTATGATTTGGAAGCAGCACCAACAAAGTTTATAATTTCTTCTTAGATGCAGAATGTGACAGAATGAAACAGGTTGAGCAGCACCCCTAGGATCTTGGCCTGCGTGTTGAAATAATGGTTTTCCCTTGGACTTACAGACATGGGGCAAACCATGGGAGAAAGGGACCTGCTGCCGAGCTGTGTGTCTTACTCACAGATCTGCCCTCACTCTTGTGATGGTTAGGGATGTGGACAGTAATGCCTGGGGAAAGCCATGTCTACAAACCCAAAAGCCTGATCAGAACTTCAGTGATGTAGGGAAATTAGAATGTTGCAGCTCAGAGCCCAGGGCCCAGTTAACAATTTACTTTTTTTTTTCTTTTTGGTTTTTCAAGACAAGGTTTCTCTGCGTATCTTTGGCTGGCCTTGAACTCACAGAGATCCGCCTGCCTCACCTCTATCTCCCAATTGCTGAGATTAAAGGCCTGAGACAGCACACCTGGCTCTACTTTGGACTATCTTTAGCCTACTGAATAATCATCCCTTGCCAGGCTCTGTGTCAAATCAAGCATTGTAGTAGAAAAGAATAATAATAGGTAGGCAAGTCTAGGGGTTGGAAGTAAAAGATGAGGTCACGGGAGGAATTGTGAGACTGTTGTGCACGTGGGGGAACAGACTGAATGCAGAAGCCAGGAACCGCCAGCACGGAGGCAGAAACTGGCGCCGAGATGGAAGACAGCCTTCCCTGGGACAGGGAGAAGGGAAAGAATCCAGGAATGACAGCAGGGCTAGGAGAGGGTGCACAAGCAAGAAGACAGAAGGCGAGGAGGAAAACTGCCTAGCAAGCGTCTAGGGCTTTCAGGCCTGAGCCATGGCTTTGTTCTTTTAGTTACAATTCTCATTAACTAGAGCTGGGGAGGGCTGGAGAGATGGCTCAGAGGTTAAGGGCACTGCCTGCTCTTCCAAAGGTCCTGAGTTCAATTCCCAGCAACCACATGGTGGCTCACAACCATCTGTAATGGGGTCTGGTGCCCTCTTCTGGCCTGCTGGCATACACACAAACAGAATATTGTATTCATAATAAATAAATATTTAAAAAAAAAAAACTAGAGCTGGGGAGATGGCTCCAGTGTTCAGCGCTTGCTCTTCAAGCCTGGGGCCTGAGCTTGAGCTTCAGCACCCACAAAGGGCTGGGTGGACAAGACCGTAACCTCAACACTTTGAAGGCAGAGAAGGGGAATAGCCAGGGCAAGCTGGGGGAGGGGGTGCAGACTAGCAGAACTGGTGAGCTAAGGGTTCACTGAGAGAAGCCACCTCAGTACAGTAGGAAACAACTGAGGAAAATGTTCACCATCAACCACTGGCACCCACAGACGTAAGCATACATCTCTACGTGATGTCTCTCTCTCTCTCTCTCTCTCTCTCTCTCTCTCTTTCTCTCTTTCTCTCTCTCTCTCACACACACACACACACACACACACACACACACACACGCACACACTAAAAAGGGGGAAACAGTCTCAATAACCACATACCCAAAATACTGTCGTTAGGCCTCCCAGGCTAATGATGAGGCCAATCATGCAGATTTATCCTGGGTCACACAGCAAGTACTCAGACTAACAGGAAATGGACCCTGGAATGTTGACTTTTCAGTATACAATAGGAGGCATTTGAGACTCCCGTGTCTACAGAATAGCTGACATTATATAATCCTTATGGCTTTGCAGGCTCTGTTCAAGGTCTTTTTAAAAACCTTTCATTCATTTGGTTGGTTGGTTTGGTTTTTTTTTTAGGACAGTATCTTAGTCAATGTTCCATTGGTGAAGAGACACCATGATCATGGCAACTCTATAAAGGAAAACATTTAATTGGGGATGGCTCTTCTTTTAGTTTCAGAGGTTTAATCCATTGTCATTATGGTGGGGAACATGGTGGCATACAGGCCGACATGGGGCTGGAGGAACTGAGAGAGTTCTACATCCAGATCTGCAGGCAGCAAGAGCTGAGCTGGGCTTGGGCCCACCCCCAGTGACACACTTCCTCCAACAAGGCCACACCTCCTAGCCTCTCTCGAGTACACCATCTCCTAATGACCAACCATTCAAGTATATGAGCCTATGATGCCATTCCTATACAAACCACCGCAGACGGGGCCTCACTAGGCAATCCAGTTTGGCCTCCAACTTGCAATTCTCCTGTTTCAGGCTCCATGTAATTCCACCATAGCCTACTTTCTACCACCTTCCCTGGAGACATCACTTGCTCCCCCAAATTTATCTAACATATACGATCATACATATGTATCACACACATACCTGGAATTAGGTTGTATGATCAAAAAGGCAGTGTTATTTATGTAAGGCCACTGAGGTTTTCTTTTTGCATTTTTTTCGTGAAATTGAGTTTGTTTTCCAATAGAAAAGCATACAATAAACTCCTCCAATATGATCGGAACTCGTTCCTCTGATGACTATCTCCCTGTGCTTGTTAATTTTCCTCAGCTTTACACAAACCAGGCACACCTGGGAAGAGAGGGCCTCAGCTTGGCCTGCAGACGTGGCTGTGAGACATTTCCTTGATTCTTAGGTGGTGGAGGAGCCTAGACCACTGTGGGTGGTGTCACCATGGGCAGGCAGGCCTGCGTTGCACAGGACAGGTAGCAGACCTGGGCACAAGCCAGTAAGCAGCATTCCTCCACGGTCTCTGTGTCAGTCTCTCCAGGTTCCTGAGTTGAATTCCTGTCTTGGCTTCCTTTAGTGATGGATTATAACCCGTAAGACAAATAAAATCTCTCCCCCCCCCCTCCATTGCTTTGGTCGTGGTGTTATCACAGCAATGAAAACAAGCTAGAACATTCCTTAAACCCATTCTCTTCCAGCCCTGCTACGCACCATCCTGCCATGCAGCATTTTCAGAATCCACACTTGAGTGAGACCATGCATGCTTTATTTGCCTAAGTGTGACTTACTTCATTTAACATAATGTCTCCCAGATATACCCATGGTGTCATGAGTAACAGTGCTTTTATTCGTTTTTAAAAATTGGCTTAGCATTTTTATTTTTTCTTTTCTTTTTTTTTTTTTTTGGTTTTTCGAGACAGGGTTTCTCTGTAGCTTTGGAGCCTGTCCTGGAACTCACACTGTAGACCAAGCCAGCCTCGAACTCCCAGAGATCTGCCTGTCTGATTCCTCCCTCCCCTCCCCCCTCCCTCCCTATCTTCCTACCCCTCCATCTCCACAGTATTCTTTCATCCACAACATTTATGCTTCCACTTACAATTTGGCGCCCCATGTAGTGTTTGTATTTTAATAAATAAAGCTTGCCTGACTATCAGAGAGTAAAACAGCTGCCCTAATCAGCCTTACAGACCAGGCAGTGACGGCACACACCTTTCATCCCAGTAGCCACATCGGTTTACCATAGAAACCAGGCAGTCGTGGTGCACACCCTTAATCCCAGAACTAGAGAGGTTTATAAAATGGGAGGAGACAGTTCTCGGTCAATCTCATTCTGAGATTCCTAGAGGCAGGACTGAGGGTGTGGTAAGAGCCAGTGGAGGGCTGCTTTGCTCTCTGACCTTCAGACAAGCTGTTTTTTTTTTTTTTAACTAAAATACAAACGAATTGGCACTACACTTACCTATCACCCCATGTGTTCTATTGTCTTCCCTACCTCTCCCAAAGTCTCTTTTTCCCTGGCTCCTGGGCCCCTTCCTAGTTTCCTGGTCTTTACCCATCCCTCCTCCCACCCACACACATATAATTTACAATTATAAGCTGAGATCTGCATATGAGAACATATGGCGTTTGTCTTCCTGAGCCTGGGCTACCTCGCTTAATATAATGTTTTCCATCTCGTTTTCTTGCAAATTTCGCATTCCTTTGTAGCTGACTAGAAGTCCGTGGTGCTCATGGGTCACATTCTCTTTCTTCCCTGTATTGATGGACGTCTCAGCGGAGTCCACGTCTTTGCTGTTGTGAAAAGAGCAGCAATAAACGTGAATGTACAACTGTCTCTAGGGCAAGATGTAGAATTCTCTGGGTGGATGCCCAGGAGCGGTATAGCTGGGTCACATTACCGTGCTATTTTAGTTTTTGAGGTGCCTCCGCACTGGTTTTCACATGAGCTCATACTCCACCTGCAGTAACTCGGTTCGGTTCCTCTTTCCCTATCCCCTCACTCCTTGCTGTTTTCTTAACGGCAGCCATTCTGACTAGGGGGAAATGGAATCTCAAAGTGGTTTCAAGTTGCAACAAATGGCAACATTTTCTTCTTCACCAAGACAGACTAGCATTGTATATATAAACCCCATCTTCTTTACCTGTTAATCCATTAATGGTCGCTTAGGATGATTCCATGTGCTACTTATTCTCAGCAAGTATATTAGCAGCATACCAGTACACCCAGTGGCCAGCTTCTGCGAGCCATGTGCTAGCCCCACTTGAACAGTCCACGTGCTAACTCCCCTGCAGTTTACCCACCAGCTAAGGAAGTGACCACTCCCTCCTCAGGATCACCCGGCACTCCTCAACCACAGCAGAGAACCTGGAGTCTGTGGCAGACTCCGTCGCCTCGGCTGATAGATGGCAGTTGACTTCTCTAACTTGAAAATATTAATTGTGAGGTATTATTTTGTCTTCATTTCTTCTCTCTGGCCAACGTCGGAATGAATATGAAATATTTTCTGCCGCCTTCTGCAGTACTGTTTCATCCTTTTCCCACCCATGAATGAACAGGGAAGCCACAGATGAAAAGAAAAGCTGTGTGCCTATTAAGACCGCAGTGTACGCTAGCCAGCAAATAAAACCAACTTAAATTTAGAATAAACCATAAATAATCTTGTAGTAAAAAACATGTCCTGTGCAGTATTTGCAACATAACAAAAATAAAAGTAGATTTTCACTGTTTATCTGAATTGACCTTTAAATTGAACTTTAAATTGGTACCCTGTATTTTACTTGACAATTCAGCCAAAGTATGAATTCAGATCAGCTGTTTCTGACTTTTGGCAGTTCAAGTTAGTTCAGGCTAACAAGCCCACGTTGTCCCTGGGTTTGACTCACCTGGAGCTCTGTCTGAGCCCTGCTTGGAGTACTCTGATATTTTAGGTAGTGGAGGCAGGATTTCCACACACCCCAGAGAACTCAGTATGAAAATGTAGCTTGTAGTGGTTTGGGGGGGTGCGGCAACCACCCAACTCCCAGATGAATATATGGAGATTTAGTCTTACTTATGAATGCTCAGCCTTAGTTTGACTTGTTTCTAGCCAGCTTTTCTAACTTAAATTGAACCATTTCTCTTTAACTGTGTTTTGCCTCTGGGCCTTTTACATTTCTTTATTCTTTATTACATTTATTTATATCTCTCTTTTCTTCTTACGCCACAGTTGGCTGTGTGGCTGTGTGGCTGCCCCTGGAGTCCTCCTCTCCTTTCCTGGCAACCTTATTCCTCCCTCATTTTTCCAGCCTAGAGTTCTCCTCCTGTTTATTCTCTTTGCCCTCCAGCCCCGCCTATCCTTTCTCCTGCCTTGCTATTGGCCGTTCAGTCCGTTGTTAGACCAGTCAAAGTGACACATCTTTACAGAGTTAAACAAAAGCATCATAAAAGAATGCAGCTCACCTTTGCATCCTTAAACAAATATTCCACCACATGAAGGAATGGGACACATCTTCAGCTGTATTCCACTACAGTAGCTAAGGCTGAGCAGAGCGATGTTGTCTTCACTGTGGTCGGAAGACTGTGCCCCTCCACTCTGGAATTCACACCCCTCGGGATGTGATTGGGAGGAGTTTAGTCATGGAGGCAACACTCTCATGAACAGCATTATCTGCTGTCATAAGAGTCTCAAGCGATGTCCCTCACCCTTCCACCATACACAGCAGACAAGCCCTGACTGTGAGCCATGACTCATCTCTCTCCCTGTACAGGATCTGCCGTCATCCTGATGTTCCTGGTCTCCAGCACTGAGAAACCAGTTATTGTGTGTGAGTGTTCTCTTAGCATGTGGGATTTTGTTAAAAGCTCTCAAAAGAAAAAAAAAAAAAGAAAAGAAAAAGCTCTCAAAAGGACCGACTGTTGTCATTGAGTCAGGCTACCTGGCTTCATGGTGAACTGGAGCGTTACCTGGCTACATCTATTTAATTGAAAATTAGGATTAATTCTATTATTTTTATTTACATCAGAAGAATAGTTGTTAAAAACCCCCACCTGAACCGTTCTCTTCTTAGTCTTAAATGTCTGGTTTAAGTCTTGATATAATAGCCTGATTGTCTATTATCTTTCTCATAGGGATCCTCCTGCCTCTGCAGCTGCCTTTCAAGTATTTGCTTTTTAATGAGTTAGATTTCTCTATCAATTTCAGGACCCTTTTCTTATCTATAAAATTATTAAAGCTATCTGATCAGAAACAAACATACTTGCAATTGAAAACAGGTGAACACATATGCTGTTGTATAATATTCCTAATTTTAGTCTTCTTTTACTTTGATAGGTTGAATACTTTTATAAAGTGTGATAAGAATACCCATTGTAGGGACTGGAGAGATGGTTCAGTGGGAAATTGGGCTTGGATCCCAGCTCCTACAGAAGCAGCTGGGTGTGGCTTGCATGCCTAGAACCCAACACTGTGTGTTTGGGCGTGGGGCAGAGACAAAAGAATTGCTGGAGCTTGCTGGTCACCAGCCTAGCTTCAAGTTCAATGAAAGACATTGTCTCAAAGCAATAAGGCAGAGAACGACAGAACAGGACAACTGATGTTCTCCTCCAGCCTCCACAGGTATGTATGCAGGTACATACGTGCACACACACACATACCACCACACAACAAAAGAGTATCTATTGAATATCAGAACCATAGACTTGTCTACATAGGGTGGATACCCAACTAATAAGTCCACATGGAGAATAAGCAGAACTAATTGTCATTCATTTATTCAGACACCAAGTATTTCCTGAGCCCATTCTGGACACTTCTGTGAAGATGAAAAGCTGAGAGTTATTTGTGCTATCCTCTTACCAGTGCCCTTACATGTCATTCTTTTATCCCTCAAAACACCCTCGACTGCCAGGTACTTCAATAGTCATCACCCTTTGAAGAGAAGTGAGCCAGGGGGAGGTTGGATAACTCCCTCATGGTTGTGGGAAGCAGCAGAACGAAACCCTCTTACACAGAAGCCACCCCCACTTTATCTGGGGGTTCACTTTCTGCAGTGTCAGCTAACAGCTTGAAAATATTAAATGGGAAATTCCAGAAGAAAACACAGCGTGGAAGTTTCTAACTGTGCCTCCTCCTGAGTGGATCTTGCACTGTCCAACCCAAAGTACCAACTGCTCCTTTACCCAGTGTGTCCGAGCTGTATATGCTACCCACCTGTTGGTTACTCAGCTGTTACAAGGAGTGGCCGCTTGTTCATCCCGACTGCCCAGAACCAAAATAACCTCACAGAAACTATATTAATTAAAACACTGCTGGGCCCATCAGCTCTAGCTTCTTATTGGCTAACTCTTATATTAATTAATCTGTGTATCACCATGTGGCAGTGGCTTACTGGGGAAAATTCCCAGCATCTCTCTCTGGTGGATCCATGGTGTCTTTCTGGCTCTGCCCTTCTTTCTCCCAGCATTCAGTTCTGTCTTTCCTGCCTACCTAAACTCTGCCTTATCAACAGGCCAAGGCAGTTTCTTTATTCATTAATAGTATTTACAGCACACAGAGGGGACTCCCACATCACTCAACCTTGTTCTTCAGGTTGACTGCTGTGGGATGGCAGTGTATTAGTTTAAATAACTCTTTTTTTTATTTTAACTTAATAATATCCCCAAACAGGGGCGCTATACTCTAAGGAGGCTCCCAGACACAGAACAGGGAGGACTACTCTGAACTGTGTAACAATGCTACAGGTCTTTAGGGCACAACAGAGGATGTGTAGGTCTTGTTCTAGTCAGGTTCACCATCCATGGAGGGACTCAGAATGTGTCCTCCAAAGGTTCAGGGGTCTCCTGTGATCTAGAGTACACCAGCTTTCTCGTGGAAAAATCAGGCCTTGTCTAGCCTTAGGAAGTACACAACATTTGCAACTGCCCTTATCCTCAATATACTTCCCGTGTCACTGATCAATAAGAGGGAAGAATCATCCACTAGCTTTTAATGTGTATGAATATGTATTTGGAGAAGTTCATTCTCTATCTCACAGAGAAATCATGCTTTATTTTATTTTTGGCTTTCTTGAGAAAGTTTCTCTGTGTAGCCCTGGCTGTCCTGGAACTTGCTATGTAGACCAGGTTGGCCTTGAGCTCACAGAGAGCCACCTGCCTCTGTCTGCAAAAGTTCTGGAATCAAAGGTGTGGGCTACCACACCTGGCAAGAAGTCATATTTTCAAAAATCACAGATATTGGTAAAAAATATTCAACAGTTATGTCCTAGAGTGCTCATGTTTGACTGTGTGTATTTTAAAAACCAGGAAAAATTTAGGAAGATACTGTGTTAGTTTTTTGTTGTTGCCTGACAAAAGGGAGTTAAAGGAGGAAGAGTTAGCTGGGGCTCACACTTCGAGGACCCTCTTCATCAGGGAGAGGAAGGCACCATGACAGGAACCACAAGGCAGCCGGTCACCCTGCATCCATCATCAGGAAGCCGGGAGAGATGAGTGCTGCCCTGCTCACTTCCTCCTTTTAATTCAGTTCAGGATCCCAGCCCTTAGGACAGCACCAGTCTCCCCTCCTCAACTGAGCCTGTGAGATCACACAGCCAGCACTCACAGAGGTTCGTCTCCCCGCGGTTCTCCACCCTGTCAAGTTGGCAATCAGCATTAACACTGCGATGTGATTGATTCCAGCTTTCCGTGGCAGTGTTCTTATTATTGTGGCATCTTTGCATAAAACACCTCATGAAAGATAATCTAGCAAACTGACTTATCACTTATTCACTGTGTCTTCCTACTAAGAATTCTTAGTTTTTTTTTTTTCAGTAAACAATCTTAGCCTAAAGTCATTGAACTTTTGCAATTGTAGTAAATAAATTTAAACGCCCCCCCTCTTTTCCCCCCAAGACAGGTTTCACTGTGTAACAGCTCTGGCTGTCATGGAACTCATTTTTTAGAGCAGGCTGGCCTCAAACTCAGAGATCCACCTGCCTTTGCCTCCTGAGTGCTGGGACTAAAGGCCATCCTGGTCTACAGAGTGAGTTCCAGGATAGTCAGGACTACACAGAAAAACCCTGTCTCAAAAAAACAACAATAACAAAAGAGTAGCTTTTCTACTTATAGTTATTTGAGTTTTATCCTACTTTTTCTTTTTAATAAAGCAATTCCTATTTCATAATTAATTTAATTCATCTTGTCCTTTACTTTTCAATGCTATAATTTCTGACTTCTCAATTCTGGAATGTTCTTTACAGGAGTGTATTTTATGTACTTAATCCAAACTGAATATTAAGAAGTTCAAATTAAACCATCATCTCTCTTCCCCCCCACCCTCACTCACTCACACTCACACACACACACACACACACACAGAGACACACACACACACACATAGGCACATAAACACACGTGTACAATCTCTGCCTTCTAAGTAATGTTTATTTACAGTGTCCTTTACAGAGTAAGCCCCTCTTGGTTTATCTTAAATGCTGCCCTAAATTCATATTTTAAGGATATTTTTCCCCAGTCTCGGCCCACCAGACATCAGGAGAGGCCCCAGTGGTTCTATACCCATCTGTCATCATTGCCAGTGTGGAATAGGGCAGTGGTGGAGGAGGCAGGGAAGGCATTGGGAAAGCCACTGGTGGGAAGACATGGCCCGACCAGTCATGCTTTGTGAGTGGCTGGCTGCTAGCAGGTGACTGTGGTAAAGCCTCGTAATCTGGTGACCCGGGGCTCCCCCGCAGGCAGCCCTGGTTTCTGATTATAGCTCTGTTACCTGCCGGCTATCTGACTCTGAGCAAACTACTTAATCACTACAAGCCCATTTGCTCATCTGCAAAACTAAACAAACAACACTATAGACCACATAATATTGCTGTGAAATTCATAATCTACCAAATACTTTCTGTTTACAACATTTGGGGCTTGCTGCTATATCCCCATGAAGTTGCTAATGAGATGAGATTAGCCAGTCCATAGTCAGGTGTGGCTGTGGAATCACGCTGGCTCCACTGAGTAAGAGGAAAGGGTGATTTTAAGTGTATCTGGTAAGATAGTAATTTCTGCAACACATTTTTCTGCCCCCGC
>NW_026067971.1:2347331-2366905 GCF_014885135.2 Alexandromys fortis | reverse complement strand
CCCCCCCCCCCCCCCGCAGCTTCCACTGCTGTGAGAAATCCTGCAGCCCACATGGACATTCCAGGAGGAAGAGTAGATCCTGACAGTCTACCCTCTCAGGTCCACAGAAAGACTGGATCCAGAAGTCTGCTTCTGTGGAGAAGAAAACCCAAAACAAGAATGGTAGGAGCCTGACTTTCTTTCTGGCTCCCCGAGTCTCTGAGTCCCCCCCAAAAAAAACAATCTCCAGGACCAAGAAGCCATAGATGGGGATGAAAGGAGCAGCAGCCTAAGGCTGGTTCATCTCACGGATCTTAGGATTATTTTCATTTTTTTCCAAAAATAAACTGCACGTTATGGGACTTTGGTTGATAACTCATTAACAGGAGCTTTCAGGAGTCTATTTTCTTTGTCCGGTTCTGGGTTCTTGTGAGAAAAGTCTTACTTTTAAAAAGTGGAAGATATTGAACACTGACTACAAAAATAACATATAGCCCAATGCCCACAAAGTTAATTATACCCCCATGGAACTAGCCTCTGGTAATTTTACTTTTTAAAAAAGTGTGAATGTGTGTGTATTCATATACTTTAATCCTTTTACCCCTTTTTAGTATCTCATAATCATTTCCCTAAGTAGAACTTTGGGGGACTGAACTGCACACAGGATTTCCCCTCCCTTCTGAAAACGAGAGAGTGAGGCCGCACCACATCCAGGGCTGCTGTGCGGGTCTCACGGGATCAGTGTACTCCATGGCTTGTCCCTGGTTCCTGGGTCACCCACTCACACCACCCACCCTGAGAGGATGCTCGGCTCACACAGCCTCAGTCTGGTTGGTTCAATAGCACATGCCTCCTTTCCCAAGCGGCTACCACCCGTGCTTGGGGATGTCAGTTTTTATGGCACATTTATCAGACCTTTGGGGAGCTAAGAGCAGATGGAAGAACGGTGTGCCAGCCAAGTTCCCTTTTCCATAATGCTCGGGTCCAGAAACCTGGAGTGTAAGTGCTGTCCTTTTCTACAGCCGTGTTGATGCGTGTGGACAGGTAGCTCATCCTTCCTCTACTTCTGCCTAACGCTAGACCCTGCAGACCAAAGCAGAAATAGGGACGTTCCCTCCGCACGGTCAGAGGGGAGTATCAGTTATAAAGTGGTACCCTGGGTATTGAGAACATGTCATAGGCCAGATGCCTTACTGAGAGTTTCACATATGTTCTTAAAAATCCTCAAACACCATGAGATCCTAACATTATTTCAGTGTTCAGACTGAACTTCAGGGAAGGAACGAGTAAGAGATTGCCAAAGATTTAACTGGTAACCAGCAAAACCAGGGTCTAGGCCAGAGTCTTAGGCCAAGGCTTTGTGCCTTCTGATGTAACATGAAGCTCAGGCTGGTCTCCATCTTGAGGGACACAGATGATGACCTAGAACTCGATCCCTCTACTTTCCCAGTGCTGGGATTATAGGCTTGTCCCACCATTTCTTGCTCTTTTATGGCAATCTGACTCCCCAGATATGCTGATCATTTGTAAACCTATCTAGCTAATTTTAGTAAATCAAAGATTTTAAAAATATTTTTAATTTTATTTATTTTGAATACCATTCACTGTGTTAGTATTTTTTTCTGTCATTTAACCTCGTAGCTCTTTTGGGAGGAGTGGTTTTTGTTTTTGTTTTGTTTTGTTTTTTGAGACAGGGTTTCTCTGTGTAACAGCTCTGACTGTCCTGGAACTCTCTCTGTAGACCACGTTGTCTTCCAACTCACAGAGATCCACCTGCCTCTACCTCCCAAGTCCTGGGATAAAAGGAGTACACTATCAATGGCCAGCAACTTGGAGGCATTTTCTCAATTAAGGTTCCCTCTCCTATGATGATTTCAGCTTGTGTCAAGTTGACATAAAAACTAGTCAGCACAAGAATATATTATTTTAGCTGGGTGGTGGTGGTGCCCAACTTTAATCTTAACACTTGGGAGGCAGAGATAGGTGGATCTCTGTGAGTTGGAAGCCAGCCTGGTCCACAGAGCAAATTCCAAGAAGCCAGAGCAACACACAAAGAAACCTTGTCTCGAAAACCCAAAAATAAAAATAAATAAATAAATAAATAAANAAAAAAATACACACACACAGTTTTTATAGATACATACTATAATATATGTGTACTATTTTATTTCAACATTTTCATATATGGTAAGATGTCCATTTCTATTAAACAATATTTGTTATAAATATTAATTGTGAACTGCAGAATTTCTTCTGACTTATTGAAAGAGCAGGAGGGTTTATGGATGCCTATTAGAAATTTAAGAAATCCTGGGTGCCCGGGATAGAGCGCTGAAGGTAGATTGCTTACCTACACAAAGCCCTGGGTTCACTCCCCAGAAACATAAACCAGACATGACGGTACCTTCCTGCAGTCTCAGAACTGGGCAGAGGCAGGATCAGGAGTTCAAGACCATTCTCAGCTTCATAGTGAGTTCTGGGCTACATGAGACCCTTTCTCAACAGCAACAACAACAAAAACAAACAAAACAAAGCCCTAAAGTCCTGGAACAAAGCCAGACAAGGTGTGCAGAGATGCAATACAACATTTGGGAGACTAAGGCAGAAGGGTCGCTATGAGAACAGCCTGGGCTAAAAGATATGTTTGAGACTAGCCTGGGAAATTGCAAAGCTCCATATCCTTCCATAACAAGGCAGAACAAAACAATGACTGATGGAGGGAGAGAGAGGGAGAGATAAAGGCAGAGAGTCGGGAGGAGAAAGGGGAGAGAGACTGAGTGGTTTTCAACCTTCCTAACGCTGCCACCCTTTGGTACAGTTCCTCATGTTGTGGTTACTTTCCTTGCTACCTCATAACCGTAATTTTGCTACTGTTATGAATCATACTGTTATGAATCCGCCTTTTCCTGTGTTTTCTGAAGGTCTTAGGCAACCCCTGTGAAAGGATCTTTTCACCCTGGAAGAGTCGGAACCCACAGTTTGAGAACACTGCCTTAGACGATTACTGCTTGTCCTAGTCCCGGAGCTGGGCAAGCCGGAGAGCTATCACTGACAAAATGGGGTAGCCTTGTACCTGGTCAGTCTCCCTCACTGTGGACTTTGTTACTACCTGACCACGTGGAGACCTTCTCCCCGAGAATTCTCTGGTATTCGGCCTCTCCTACCCTGGGAGCTGACTGGGTACGGATGTGAAAACCAAGAATTCAGAGGTCAGAGATTCTCACAGCTGCTTTCATTTCCTTTCCCAGTGGTTTGAGTCTGCGCCCCCACCAGGCCCTGTTCCGAACACCTGTTTCCCAGCAGACGATGGACAGTATTTTGGGAGGCTGCAGAGCCTTTCCAAGAAGGATCTGATGAGTAGACACAGGTTATAAGGAGTGGGGCTTAAATGTATAGCCTGGTCCTTGGCCCTGGTCCCTCCTTCTGCTTTCAGGCAATGGATCCTTAGGATGAGAAAAGGGGAAACATAAAAGTCCCAGTTTGAGGGATTTCTAATGACTTTTTGCTTTAACCAATAGGCAGTACTTTTTTATTCTTTGTGGCTTTATCCCTAGCAGTAAGTTCTATTCTCTGATGCACAGCCCGTTTTTTTTCTCAGATAAAATGGCTTTCTCTGTACCTATTGTACCACGAAGATCAGAGGAAATTGGGGTACCCACTTTTACCCTAGATGATCAGTAATTACAGAGACTCAGTCCCTGCTGTCTTCAGGGGCTCAATGACTTCTCTAGACCAATTTTTAAAAAGGAGGAAGAATCACCTAAACTCAAATAAAAACCGATCCCTACTTAGAGTTGCTGGTCTCCCCAGCTCTGGGAGGGGCCCTTTCTTGCTGAGAAGTCTGTAATACCTACACTAAACCTGACTTTCACTTTGCACTGAGCTGTTCTCCTGTCCCAAGTCTCTGCTAGGTGAAAAGGAGCCCACTTACTAGCTTGCTGGGCTATGGTGATGTGAGAATTCTCTGTCACTCGCTCCCACCACTGTGAATACCACCTTTTACGGTGGACTTAAAGCTCCTAAAACCATAGGACAGAATAGACCCTTCATCCCTCAGGTCCTTTCCTGTTTGATCCTGGTAGTGCAGAGGCAGCTCATACAACCGCCATGTGCTGTACCCAATGCCACTGCACAGTTCAACGCGACCCTGCCTGTTAATGCAGGAAACGAATGGTTCCAACTTGTCTCACAAAATGTGCAAGCGTACCTGGATTTCCTTACAATTCTGTTTGCTTCTCCTATGAGCTGACAATCAGTCCTCCAGTGTTACTCATAGTCCTGATCTCACCTGCAGACATGCCAGGAGCTCCCAAACATCCAGAGGACAGCAGAAGAGGTGCTTGGGGGTTGTGGAAATTTTTAAATGGCTTTTCCTCCACAACAGTTGGGTTTCAGCATTGCCAGCTCTGCAGTCATCTTCCTCCCAGCCTCTGGACTGTGTGCTCCTTCCCTGTTCTTTCCTCTCATCTTTCTTTCTTGTGTTTTTCCATCTCCTGCTGTCCTTATTTTTTTTTTGACGCTGTGTCTTTTGAATTCTTTTTAAAAATAGTTTTAGTAGAGTCTTACTAGTGGTGGTGATAAACTTGGTATTAAACATATCTATTGCAATATGATCTCCAATAATATTTATCAAGAAGGATCTAGCCGAGCCTTTGTTTATTAAGGGAAGCTGTCAGCATGCCTAAGCAGATTGCATGGAGCTGCTTAGCCAGGCTCCTGCAAGCTCAGGTCACTGACTTCAGCATTCCTGGGTGGTTGCTCAAGCTGCACCTCATTAATAGCTTGCTTGACTAGTGCAGAAGAGCCCCGCCCAGAAGACGTCCTGGCACTTGAGAACATACGATGCTGAAGGCGTGTGCCTTGCTTCTTACAGCTCAGAGGCCATAGATACCATCTTTAATGTTTTGTTATTTCTTCTCCTAATTTTGAAAGTTATCGATGTGTCAATACAGAGCCTTGATGTTTCTCAAGGTTTATAAAATATTCTGTTAGGAATGTGTGGATAAAGTCCGATTTGGAGGCTTGGAAAGACTGGAGGTATTGTAGATTTATTTAGGGAAATGATCTCAAAATGTCCAGAAGAAATGCACAGGCAAAAACAGTAAAGTAATTCATATTAGACAATTGACAAGTTTAGCGTGGATAATGGATGATGAAAAGTACTTTTTTCTGTGTGTGAGAGAAAGAAAGGCTCAGGCCACCTTCTACCTTTCTGTCGTCCTCTTTAAGACTTCCAAGTGAGGGAGTAGAAGCCACACTACTCCATCCGTCCTCAAGTTCCACTTCTCGCCTTTCCTGCGTGGTGGGGGAAACGGGGACACCATCCACGACCTGCTACAGCGAGTCCCTGACTGGGCTGAGGTCTAAAGGTTCTCAGATCCTCGATGAGCACGACAGGATGAATAGTTAGATAAGAAACCAGATTTGCTTTCAAATTACCTGGTGGAGGAGGTGGAGGGAAGCGAGTAGGTGTGGGATTTGGCAAGATTGGCCACACGGCTGTAATTGTTAAGCCTGACTGGATGGGGTCCTTCTCTTATTTCCACTTTCATATTTTCTACAAGAGATCTCTTTTTTTTCGCACCATTTTATTTAGTTTATTCTTTGGCTTATTGGAATACAATAGTTTACCAAATAAGTTTTTTTCTTCCTTTAGAATCTCCGTGTCTTAGCACTAGATCCTACCTAACCTGATATACAATGAGATCGCTAAAGAGTGGTACAAACCTCACCTGCCCGTGTCAAGAGGATTTCCGTCCATTCATGTCATGCATATGTGTGTTTATATGTAACAAGTTGCGACTCAACAAATAAGCTCAGGACATTTATCAAAACGAAGTCTGAATGAAGCTGACTGATGCTTCAAACTACTTCTGCTTCCAAAACACTGAGAATGTGCATATGTTTATAGAGAACACGTGACATGTCGGCCACAGCTAAAGATTTCATGCTAAGTTTATCGTGTATGTCATGTTTACTGCAAAGTAGGGCTTTGAGCGCCACCGTTTGAGAGCTCAGCTCACCCTGGCCATTCTGTGGGTGATCTGAGACATTTAGGCAAATCTTTAAGATTGTCTGCTGAGTGAGGCTTAGCGATCAGGCACATGGGCCCATGCCACTCTGCCTGTCGGAAGATGATGTGACCTCTTCAGCCTTTGCAAGTAAGTAAAGGCCAGCCTGTCTGCATCCTACGGGCAAGGGGAGGATGAGACAGCATGTGGACCTTGGTTCTTGAACCTGGCACCGAGAGACCCCTGAACAAACTGCTGTTCCTGTTTTCCTGTTCTTATTGCTCACAAGAGATCTCTTAAAAGAGGAATCACTTGGTGAAAACTTATTTTTTAATTCCAGTTTTAGCTTCACAGCAAAACAACAGGAAATACAGAGTCCTCACACCCTCCTCCCCACACACGTGCAGCTTAGACTGAGTCCTCCCCACACACATGTATCTTCAACTGTGAGTCCTCCCCACACACGTGCACCCTCAACTGTGGTCCTCCCACACACAATGCAGTCTCAACTATGAGTCCTTCCCATACACGAGCACCCCCAACTGTGAGTCCTCCCCACATATGTGCACCCTCAACTGTGATTCTCCCCCACACAATGCAGTTTCAACTGTGAGTCCTCCCCACATATGTGCACCCTCAACTGTGGTCCTCCCCCACACAATGCAGCCTCAACTGTGAGTCCTCTCCACACAGTTGTCCTCAGACCTCATGTGCACACTGTGACAGGGAGGGAGGGAGGGAGAGAGGGAAGGAGGGAGGGAGGAAAGGAGGAAGGGAGGGAGTGAGGGAAAGAGAGAGTTGAAAGAGAGATAAAACCTAGAAAGCCAGCTCCGCAGTAAGAACATGTATAGTCTTGTAGAGGGCCTGAGTTCAGTTCCCAGGACCCATGTTAGGAGCTGCATAACTACCTGTTACTCCAGCTTCAAGGGTATCCAGCACCTTTGGCCTCCACAGACACCTGCACTCCTGTGCATATACCCCCACACAGACACACACATAATTCAAAATAATAAAACGAATCTTTAAAAGGGGGTGCAGGTAAGGAAGGACCTTGTTTGCCCTTTGAATGTCTGTGATGGTGTATGACGTGATAAGAAGCAGCATTTGAAAACAAAGCGTTCATTTGTCCTGGTCCAGCTTCCATGTCAGGACTTCCACCGTATGCTCCGCTGTGGCCCCTGCCATGCCTTCCCTGCCGTGATGGACTGAAACTATGAGCTGAAAGAAACCTGTTCTCTTTTATAAAGGGTCATAGCTGAAGAGATGGTTCATCAGTTAGGAGCACTGGCTGCTCTCCTGGGGTTCACATCCCAGTATCCACCTCCTGGTGGCTCGCAACCATCTATAACTCCAGTTCCCGGGGATCCAATACCCTCTTCTGGCCTCCATGGGCACCAGACACACAGGTGGTACACACTGACATACATGTAGGAAAAAACATTCATCCACAAATTCTATAGTCATATACATATAAGTTCAACTCTGTCTCCACTTTAAAGCAACATTCTAAGTAAGTCAGCTTGTGTATTGTGTCTGTTTCGTATTGTTTCCTTTTCCTGTGTGACCCCAAGGCCACAGAGTGTAGGAAGTTTACCCTTCCCGCATGCACATGTGTAGGAAGCGCATGAACTCCAGATGAGGAAGCTGGACTTTGTACTCTCCTCTCACCTGGCTGCCTAGGTGCTGCAAACCTGCTGCTCAAGGCTTGGCCCAGCACTAGATGGTCTCCGGGCTCCTATTCAGTAGCACTTCTTTTCCCTCATGTCAGAATCCCCAGATGCCATTTTCTATGTTCTTCCAGCATGATTCATGACTGTCAGAGACAATTTCTTCCCATGCAATGAGGAAATCCTTTCTGAAACCTTAACTTTAAAAGTATAACACCCGGGGAGGGGGAGGGAAATGGGAGGCGGTGGTAGGGAAGAGACAGAAATCTTTAATAAATAAAAAAAAAAGTATAACACCCTGCAAAATCCATCAGTCTACTATGCAAGGCTGGGTCTGGAACCCAATATCAATTATTTATTAACTCTTTACTGTGCTTTTAGCTTGTTTTTTTTGGGGGGGGACTCCTAGAAGTGGGAGCAGGTGTATCTCTGACCCTTTGTTTGTTTTTAGGTCTTTTTTCCTCCTATTGGGTTGGCTCGTCCAGCTTCAATATGAGGGCTTTTGCCTTGTCTTATTGTATCTTGTTTGGTCCTGTTTGGCTCTTGGGGACCTGCTCTTTTCTGAGGATGAATGAAGAGGGAGTCGATGGGGTGGGGGAGGTAGGGAAGGGAAATTGGGAGGAGTGGAGGGAGGAGAAATTGTGGTTGGGCTGTGTTATATGAAAGAAGAATCTATTTTCAATTAAGATTTTAAAATATCTTTTCAAGAAAAAGCAAACAAACAGAATGGTTCCTGTGTTAGGCAGCCTTCAAGATGCCCTGATGATGCCCCGTTCCTGGGATTGGTACAGTTATCAACAGTACTCCTTTTCATAATCACATCTGCACTGATGGTCACAGACTCCCTGCAGGAGACCAACCAACCAAGAGTGGTCCTTTATCTCCTGCAACCAACCAAGAGTGGTCCTTTATCTCCTGCAACACCAGCTCCTATTTCATCCAGAGAAACCAGCGTGGCATCTGTGAAACCAATTCTTCATTCTGTCTTCATCTTGTGTCTTCATCAGTCCTGGCCTAGTCAAGCAGCCTCCATGATCCTTGTCTAGGAAATCTTCAAGTGCGTTCCTGCTGGGGAAAGGGCAAGCTCCGCAGACAAGTGAGTCTGCCCTCCCTCAAGGCCCAGTTCCACAAGTACGACTTGTAAAGAAATGAATCCAGAAGAGGCCAAAAAGAAAATATAGTTGCGGGGCTGGAGAGATGATGACTCAGAGGTTACGAACATTTGACTGCTCTTCCAGAGGTCATTTCCCAGCAGTCACATGGTGTGGCTCACAACCATCTGTAATGAGATCTGGTGCCCTCTTCTGGCCTGTAGGCATACATGCAGGCAGAACACTATACATAATAAATAAATCTTTTTTTTTCTAAAAAAGAAAATACATGGTGTTACACATCCAACTAAATTGAATCAGCAGGAAGCTGCCAGTAGACACAGCTCAAATGAGCATAGTCTATGCCCCGCCCTCGGAGTTTCCCGCAGCACCGTCTCCATGCTGAACTCCCCAGGTCCTTTTCTCCTTCTCCCTTTCTCAGGTGGCTTTGCTCATCATATCCCGTAGGACCTGCAGCTGTCCGGCCTGCACGTGTGTTTATTTACCTTTTAGGGGGTGCAGACAGAAACTAATTTCAAGGAACAAAGCCAACTGTGTTAGGAGGTGTCTAGGTTTCCCCACCTTGTCTCTGGTCGGGCCTGGATGGAGAGACGTGTGGCGTCACAGCCAGAGGGTCCTGGAGCTGGTCTGATGTCTTGGTGCTGCCCGTCTCGTGCAGCCACACGAGATGCTTCCCTCTCTAGGACCCTCTCTTTCCCTCCTCACACATGGCTACCACCCCCAAGCGGTCCATCCATTGGTGCTCCCACTGCTGTTAGGGTTCTTCAGAGGAAGAGAAGCAGAGGCAGTAGGGTGCGGGCCAGTATGTTATCTGTGTATATGGAGGGGGAGGGGGAGCTCTTAAGGCATTACCCATGCACTTGCAACAGAGACCCGGAATTCTAAAATCTGCCGGGGTAGAGTTGCTGACTCAGTACTGCCGTTTATGGTCAGAACTGTTTCTTCTTTAGAAGCCAGCCTTTTCCTGTTAAATCCATCAACTGACTAAAGGAGGCCCACCTGTGTAGCACAAATTCTAACTGGTATTAATAATAAAAAAACCCAGAGTCAGATATTAGGGGATGAACGCTGAGAGATCAGAGAAGCAGCGTAGCCACTAGAGAGACCTTTTACCTCTACCGAATCCTCAAAAGGGGAACCAGTCCTCAGCCTGTGTCCTCTGACTGCATCACCGGATCGTCAGGCTGGCTGCTTCAGACTCTAGGTTGCAAACCCTTTGGGTGTGGTGCATCAGATATCCTGCATATCAGATATTTACATTATGACTCACAATGGTAGCAACACTGCAGTTATGAAGTAGCAGTGAAAATAATTTTAGGGTTGGGGTCATCACAACATGAGGAACTGTATTTAAACGTCACAGCTTTAGGAAGGTTGAGAACCACTTACCAGCAGGTTCTATACCAGGGAGGCTGACAAGTGTTTTTCTACACTACCACATGACCACAGAAGCTTCCTCACTCTGGCTGTGAGAGTTGCCTGCCTTTTCCTGCCTTCAGGCTGTGGCTTCTCTGCCCCAGATCTTACACCCTATCCAGTACAATGCCTACAGTGACCAGACGGATAGCCACGGCTACTGTGATGGTCAAGAGGTGAGTCCTCCGAGCCCCACTCCCGACACGCACCCCACGAGCAGTCCTCAGTCCCAGTCCCAGCACCAAAGCCCACAGGAAGGCATCCCAGCCTCCACCCCAGAAAAGAAACTGTCGAGTCAGGGAACCCTGGCCTCTTGACTGCTGCCAGGAGCAGTGTTGGTGCAGCCGCCTCTGCTGCATCCACAAACCTTGCAAACAGCTTCTCAAAGAGGTCCGTACCCACGGGGAGGTTCTGTGATCTGACCCGTGCTTGGGCATGTTCTTCATATGTGGCGCGCTGACCTGCAGCAGCCTGCGCCAATCCGCAGCCATCTCCTACATCAGGAGCTGCAAGCACCATTGGGTCAGTGCCCTGGACTCCGGGGTTTTCTTCCCTTTTGTCCTAGACTGCAGTGTGCTAATCTAGGGCCCTGGTCAGAGATGCCCCAGGCTCCATCCCTGGATAGTGAAGCTTCCTGACTATCCAATCTCTGCCCCTGCTTGAGGATACTTGGGGATTTTGTCTGAGAACAGACCCTTTTCAGCCCCCTAAAAGACTGAAATCTGCCTGGATTTCCTATAGCCCCCAGGCACAGACTTTTTGTTTTATACAAAATTCAAATGGTTTTACAAAAACAAAACAAAACACCACCTCCAGAGGGGTTGGGGGTCATGCTCAACAGATAAAGTGCCTGCTGCCCCGCAAAGATGAGACCTTGAGGGCTGGAGAGATGGCTCGGTGGTTGAGAGCGTTGCCTGCTCTTCCAAGGGTCCTGAGTTCAGTTCCCAGCGACCACATGGTGGCTCACAACCGTCTGTGGTGGGGTCTGGTGCCCTCTTCTGGCCTGCAGGAATGCACACAGACAGAATATGGTATGCATAATAAATCAATCAATAAATAAATAAATAAATATAAAAAAATCTTTAAAAAAAAAGATGAGACCTTGAATTCAGATCTCCAGCACCCATAAAACAGGGTGGGGCCTCTGTCTGTAACTCTGGTGACGTGGAGAGGAGACAGGCAAGTTGCAAAAAATGAAGGGCAGGGCACTTACTGGCCCACCAGTCTGGTCAAAATGCCAAACTCCAAGTCCAGTGAGGGTCCCTGACTCCAAAAAGAAGACAGCAGGCTAGTAAGATGGCTTTAGTGACTAAATCACTTGACAGGAAGCCTGACGGGCTGCGTTGGACCCACAGGACCCTAAGGTAGGAGAAAGAGCTGACTCTTCTGGTTGTCCTCTGACCTCCACACATGCATTGTAGCAAGTGTGAGCACACACATAGTGTACACACATAAATAACAAGGACCTTAGCATACAATGTACATGTGTGTACACATGCACATACACACATACACGTACTAAAATTAAAATAACTTTTCTGTTATACTTCCAGAAAAAAAAGATTCAAAAAATACATTAAAAAATAAAAGCATACTTACTGTTTGACAATACATCTGAGTGCTATGTCCTGGCTAAGTCTTCAGATAAAAGTAACCCGCACACTTTTCAACCTTTTTCTCTGACCAGAAGCTTCCTGACACTGCTCTCAGCAGAGGAAAAAGTGAATTGGTTGATTCTCAGAAACCTGAGGCCGTGGCAGTGGTGCATTTTAACTGTGATGCTCTGGTTATTGGGCCTTGCGGCAGCCTGGGCAGATGTCCACTACCAGGAAGAGGGGTACAACAGACTAATGGGTACGGGTACAGTTAGTGCTGGGGTGGCCAGCTGAATGTCCGGGTCCCTGTTGTTGGTCAAGAGGGTAACGTGACTGGTTTGCCATCTACTTCCTGTCATGAGTGTGGGCCAGGAAACAGACTCCTCAAGTGGAGGAAAGGCCATGAGGTCTGTTGGTTCCTCTTGCACTCAGAAGGGCAAGGGGCCATGGCATTGGGTGTGCTCTGTTTCATTTGCTGTAACGCCCCCCTCCCCATGACTTGTGAAGTCAGAGTAGCTTACACCGGAAACACGGGGAACAGTTCAAAACTGGAGAGTTCATAGACAGATAAATACAATGGCCCTACACGTAGGAAGAAAGGATTCCAAATAAGGCCGTGCAAATGAAAATGATAGGGTTTAATAGTCCATTCTGTGGGTGCCCCCTGAGGGAAGCCATTATTACCACATGTTGGGGTAGGGAGTGCAGAAATGATGCCATATGTCGGTCAAGGACCCTGGCAATCCCTGCCAAGTGGAGAAATATGCATACTTCCTGAACTGGTTTTGCTGTTGTTCTTCCTCACTTCTTCCACTTCTCTTGCCTTCTCTGTGATGTTATGGGCTGTGAGCGGCTAATTACCTCGTGAAAGGTCTCATTCACACCCCTTGCAAGCTGTGTTAAGTTACAACAATAAAGACCAGAAGAACAGTTTGACTCATGAGGTCACGGGCAAGTCCACAGTAACATCTGCTGGGATTCCAGCCTGACTCCTTGCTGAAAAGTCAGGCTTGGGGAAGTCCCTGGCAAGGGTTTTGTTTGAGTGACACTCTCTAAAGATGAAATCCAAGAGTGGTCCATTGGTAGTGAGTGACCATCAGAACCGCCCTGGTCTCAGAGCCATGGTCCCAGAACTCCAGGCAGCAGGGCTTGCTTCAAAGATCCGTGGCCTGGTGTGGCCGTGGTCCGGGAGCTGTTCCTCCTGTTGACACACTCGCTCTAGATTGCCGAGACGTCAGTGTGCTCTCCCAAAGGTAACAATTGCAATGATACAGAAGTCGCTGCAGTTTTGTGGCATTCACCGTGAATCGGGTACTACTTGAACCACTGACTGCTCTTTTCCTCATAACCAAATACAGCCATCTCTCCAGTCCTATCATCTTGGTTTAATGGTGCCTTAGTTACTATTCTATTGCATAAAGAGACATCACAACCTAGGCAGCTCCTATAAAAGAAAGCATTTAATGGGGGTCTTGCTTACCGTTTTAGAGAGGTGGTCTACTATTGTCATGGCAGGAAGCAGACAGGCACTGGAGCAGTAGCTGAGAACTTGCATACTGATCAGCAGGCAGAGAGACAAAGAAGCACTGGGCCTGAAGTGGACTATTGAAACTGCAAAGTTCATCCCCAGTGACACACCTCCTCCAGCAAGGCTGTTCTCCAACTCCTTCCCAATAGTCCACCATCTGGGAACCGAACACTCAAACGTGAACCCATCCATGGAGGCCTTTATCATTCAAACCACACCAGCAGTGACCAACCATGACTGGTTTCCGGTATCTTTACCCTCAGTCACCACCCTACCAGTTCCTATCTCGTGCATCCCAAGAAACACGTGATTGATGTCATTCTAAGTGGGAAATGTTGTAGGGAGGCTGCTTGTTGGTTCCCATCTGTTCAGCCCCCAAATAATCACATAGAAACTATATGATTTAAATCACCGCTTGGCCCATTAGTCCTAGCTTCTTATTGGCTAACTCTTACATATTAATTTAACCCATTTCTATTAATCTGTGTATCGCCACGTGGCTGTGGCTTATCAGCTAAAGTTCTGGCATCTGTTTCCAGCAGGGCTGCAGGGCTTCTCTCCGAATCTGCCTCCTTTATCCCAGCCTTCAGTTTAGTTTGCCCTGCCTAGCTCTGTTCTTCCCTACCAGGCCAAGCCAGTTTCTTTATTAACCAATGGTATTCACAGCATACAGAGGGGAATCCTACATCAGGGAAAATTTTAAACCATACTGAAACTTTTAGTTAGACATGTAAAACAAATGATTTTGAAAAACATACATTTAATACTGGTGCAAACATAATTCAAAAGTAATTTCCTTTTCCAGAATGCTTTATAATTGGCAAAATGTTCTCAAGTAGTCAGTATGCAGAATAAATACAATCTTGTCTCATTTTGAGGATAAGCGAGAGAGGCTCAAAACCTGTTTGTCAACCATGCAGAACCCAGAGACAACCGTGGGGTGAAATTTAAATTTGTCTGACGTTCGGGGCACACTCTTGGAAGCAAATGTCAGTGGCAGGTCAAATCTGTACAGACCTGGTGGTGGTGGTGACCCTTTGTCATGAATGACAAAGAACCAACACGACAGCCCAAGGTAGAGGCTGAAAGGGCACAGAAATCATTCTTGGCACTTGGGTGCTTGGGGGACCACACACTTAGAAACCACCCCTTGTTCTGGCTTCATTTTGCTCTCACGCAATTAGATCCCATTCCCATCTCTTGGGTAGCAATGCTGATAACTCCAGGCTCACATCCTACAGGCCACAAACCTTAGTAGAAAGCAGTCCACTGATTGGCCCCAGCTGGGTCCACTGCCCTTCCCTGGATTACGGACCAGCTTAGCCCTACCTAGGCTGTGCTGTGTAAAAGGAGGTAAAGGTGCGTCAGGAAAGGAGAGCAACAAAAACCAAACATAAGTTGAAACAAAAAGAAAGCAGTCAAAGCCTACAAAGGAGTTGGTGACAATAGGGCTGTCACAAGCCAAGGGTGTGCAAAGGGAGGAAGAGTTCATCCTCCGGAGTCTTTCGCATTGCTCAAGTTTGTTTAGCAACAGGTACGTAAAGCATCGATAGTGACTGGAGAGACGTCAGCAGTTAAGAGCGCTGGTGGCTCTTCAAGAGATCCCAGGTTCAGTTACAACATCCACAGGGCAGCCCACGACCAGCTGTAACTTCAGTTCCATGGCATCTGAGGCCCTCTACTGGCCTCCAGAGGCACCAGGCAGGCAAGAGGGTCACAGACAGAACTGCAGGCAAAACTCCCCTACAACAACAATACACATTTAATAAAAAATGTTGAGAACCAGAAAGACCAGGAATGTTTAATATTACTCAACTCATTAAGACTGGCCTAGACCTACTAAATAAACCATGCATGCTTCTAAAAGCTGAAGATACATTGGTAAACAAAGCAGACAATCAGACATAAAGCAAAGACCTGGGAAGAAGTAAAACAGGTTATGATTTGCAACAATGAAAACCCAGGAGAATTGCCCGAGAACCTTCTAGCACTGAGACTTAATAACAGTAATGTGCCTCATGCAAAAATTCACACAGCAACATCAGCTTTCTTGAAAGTAGGGGCAATACTGTTAAAATACACGCTGGGATAAATACAGTGTTTGGTAGTAGAATGTTTCCAGCTCACAAATCCAGAGCTCTGGCCATGCTGACTCTTCCTTGTCTACTATGACTCCTAGCTGTGTTTAGCAATGTACGTCCACATTTCTCTTTTCTTCTAGTGGTATCAGCTGGGTTGAGGGAAGCATGTGATACAGATTGACTCAGAGGAGTGGGCCCCTCTGGAGTCTGGGGTAAACAAGGTGACTCAGCACTGAGAAACAGAAGCCCTTGCAACCATAGGTAGCCTGCTCCTGCTAGTCAAAGCCCTGGGGCCACGGAAGTTCACACGGTCTCCTTGTCGGGTTGTCATGCTATCCCAGGCCCCGTTTTGTGGGTGTCCGACAAAGCCAGCGTCTCGTCTAAAGAACCGCTATTACTACTTAAAGTCATCTTTTACTCAACCAGCTTTAAGTTTCATCACAACTCAAACTCCAGCTGAATAAATAGGCCATAGATAGAATCTGGGCAAAGTAAAAGGTTTGGTATGAATAAAGCAAAAGCATACCATGAATAAATGGGAAATGAACGGGATGTTGTAGAAAAATTTGTAGTTTCAGAAAAAAAAAGAGTTCCCATAAGTAATGTCAGACAGCAATAGAAACTCTATTAGTTGTTTTGAGGGCTTTGTTAAAATGAAAACCAGCTTCGAGGTTTGAACGGCAGATGTGGACTGGAATCAGGCTCCCGAGCCTGAGAGCTATACTATAGACTCCGGTGGTCCAGGTGAAGCACATGCGCCGATTGTGGCAGCTGTCTGAATGGCCATGTTGCTCCTCCCACAGGGCTCCATGGTCCAAGATGAGTGGAAGGGGGAAGTTATGGGGGGGGGGCTGTCACCTTACACCTCCCAGGAACCTCTTGGGTACACCATTATATTCACGTGGTTCTTAGAGGATTTGGCCCTACAATTCCCAGAATCATCAGGAACAGATAGCCTCATATTTGTTGAAAATAGGCCTTGTTAAGTAAATTTTATAAAGTCGATGTGAAATCTTATTTCAGTGATAAAGGTGTTCACCTACACTTCATCCAGGCCTGTTGATGCCTAGTGGGTTACTAAAGGCGGGAGAAAAGATGGCCACATGCTAGAACTCTCTCTTCTGGGATTCATTTTCTCCTACGGTCGGTCACCTCCGATTCTAGGACAAGCTGGACGGACAACACCTGTACCAGAGCAGGAATTGCTCCCTCCCTGGTGACTGCAGCTTCCTTATTGTGCCTCACTAATCCCTAGACAGTGATCAACCAGATCAGTTGATTGGCCAAGCAGTGCTTTAATTAATACAGTTTCTGTGTGATTATTATGGGACTCGGTGGGATGGAAACCTCATATAATAGGGGTGAAGTTTTAAATCCTCACAGCCCACTCCCAAGGATATACTTTTTCCAACCAGGGTCTGAAGCACGATTAATAAAAGCTCAGGGTCAGAAACTGAGGTTCTACCTGAAGGTCCGAAAAGTAAAACAGCCAGCCACTAGCTCTCACCTTGACCTCAGTCTGAAATGGTGATCCTGCCTCCAGGAATTTCAGATGAGACTGTATCTAAGAGCTGTCTCCTCCCATTTTATAATCCTCCCTAAGGCTGGGATTAAAGGTGTGCACCACCATCATTAAAGGCATGCACCACCCAGTTTCTATGGCAACTAGTGTGGCTCCTGGGATTAAAGTTATGTGTCTTTGTGGCTACTGGAAGTGTGTCATTATGGTTACTGAGAATAAAGGTGTGTGTTGCCATAATCTGGTCTGTAAGGCTGAACAGCAGGGACTGTTTTACTCTCAGATCTTCAGGCAGTCTTTATTTACTAAAATACAGTTGAAATGCCACTACAAGGATCGACCTTCCAAAGGTTCCACAACCTTCCCAAACATTGCCACCAACAAGGGAGCAAGCGTTCAAGTACATGAGCAGATGGAGGACATTTCTCATTCAAACCACTGAAGGGTGTGTGTATGTGTGTGTGTGTGTGTATATATATATACTCTAAATCCACCATCCATCTTTCCAGTGTGTGATCTCATGAACGTCTCACTTTCCTATGCTTTATCGTTGTTGTGTGGATGGTCTCATTGTCCCAGCTCTGCCAGGAGAAGCTGACACTTGTGGCTCTGGGCTTAGTGACCACTTCCTCCTAACTGAGTGGCCGCTGCAGAGCATAGGAAATAGAACTGAAATCCTGGAGCAGGACAATGCTGGGCTTGTCTGTGACATCAGCAAAGGAGAATGGATAAGACAAGCAATCATTTAGCAAACAGGTTTGCTCTTCTGGGAAAAACTGGGCTTGAGACATAACTAACCCAGTGACTACGTCAACTCATAACTAATCCTGTGGCTTGAGGCCTGGATCGGGCAATCTAGGTTCACATTTCGGCTTCCCCTTGCTCGCTGGTGTGCTTTCCGTGTGATTAGTATGGCACAGTATAAATAAAGTAACCCAAAGATTATGTAAATGACGTGTGTGAGTGCTGAGGAAGAATCCACGTGAAATCACGTCTCCACACACCGCCGTTCCTATCGCCAACTCTACTCGCTGGAGTCTCTGCCGCTGTTTTCATTTTTCTTGTTCCGAGCGGATGAAAGCGTGGGCACTTCTTTTCAAGAAGAAAGGAACTGTATTAGTACTGCTGAGTTTTGTGACCACGTGTGAAACTTAAAAGAGCGTTTGGAGGCATAACTTTTGTTTACAGGCAGGAAAAGAATTTTCTTTTAGTGTCTTGAAACAGGTCTTGATATGTATCCCAGGCTGGACCAAAGCCTGAGGCAATCCCCCATCTCAGCCTCCCAAGTTCTTGGGTTATGAGTATGTGCCACCCTGCCTAGCTCTAGAAAAAGAAAAACTCCAAGTAACAAACCAACTATTAAAACAAACAAATCCCAAGTCTAGTCGAAGAGTGGAGGGATGAGAATATGAGCAAAGAGGTCAAGACCATGATGGGGACACCCAGTGAAACAGCTTACCTGAGCTAATAGGAGCTCACCAACTCTGGCCAGACAAGGAAGGAACCAGCTTAGAACCAAACTAGGCCCTTTGGGCAAACTGTGGGGCCACTGGCAGTGGGACAAGGATTTATACCTGCTGTTCTGGCTTTTTGGAACCTATTTGATGGGGAAGCTCTGTTAACCAATCACATCTAGTTAAGGCATGGTGGCTACCTGGAGCCCAGGGAAGAAAAACTGGGACGGACCAGGTGTGCCCTCTCTCTGGGTGACTCCTGCCGGACACAGAGGAACTCGGACTTCCCATTCTTGTGGCATGAGTTTCCCCTTATTACAATTAAAAATATAATTGTTTATCTTTAAGCTGGCCCGGTTATTTCCAGAGTCGAGCTATTTTCTACACCCATTCTCTTTGGATGGACACCTTGCTCATGTAGTTAGATATAGTAGGGAGGGCCTTGGTCCTTCCTCAAAGCAATGTGCCTTACCCTCTCTGAGGAGTGGATGGGACGTGGGGTCGGGGGGAAGGTGGAGGGAATGGAAGGAGGGGAGGGAGTGGGAACTGGGATTTGTATGTAAAATTTTAAAAGTTGTTTTTTAAAAAATAAAATAGAAAAAAAACGTTAAAAAAACAAATCTAGAGTGTGTTCGAGGCAATAATGAAAAATTTCACTAGGGGGCGCCATAACAACAAATTATGTGCCGCTCCTTTAAAAGTACTTAATGCAAACTCCGTAGTTTATTGACAGAGTCTTCCCTGTAAGGGAAAACCGTGAGCACGACTGCGGCGTCCTTTCATCCTACCATAAATACGACAGCCGGCTGTTTCTTAGAGAAACATTACTATAATTTGAAAGGAATAAATATTTACTGAGTTCTGGACAGTCCTAATGTCTCTCATTCTGTCAGCCAAGAGCTAAATGTGGATGAATGTAGTTGAATAAAGCATATTAAACGCATTGAATAATGAAATAAGAATGGGTCATTTATAACAATTGGTAACATTCTCTGAAATGGTAGCACACGCGAGCCGTATGATAAAAACAAATGAAACTTGAAGGTAGACGGCTCCTCTAAGTGCTTTTATCATAAGGTGAAAAAACGCTGTTTTTGAGTTAACCGTTAACCTGGAGTTTGAAGTCACTGATTTTTCAGTAGAGACAGAAGGCAGTGCGATCATAGAACAGTCTGGGCTTGGGGTCCCCTTTCCTTCTCCGTGTCTACCCCC